>NW_013581183.1:0-220274 GCF_000721765.1 Aureobasidium namibiae CBS 147.97 | reverse complement strand
ACACACGTCGCATCTCTGCTCGTCTACCTCGCACGCCATTCTCTCGCTGTTGCCATCCATTTCTTTGTCTATTGTGACCCGTCGGCAACACTCGCCTTCGACAAATGTTTTCATCGCCTCTTCCGCTCCCCACATCTTATCTCGGATAATGCTGCCATCTGACTGCGTGCGTTTCCATCTCATGATGATCGATTCGCTCCACTGTCTGTCTCTCCCGGCTCGGCCGCTTTCTTGCACGAAATCTCGCATCGATCTTCGCACTCCTATGTGGATGACCACTCGGATCGTTGGCGCGTCGATGCCCAAACCTAACGCGTTCGTCGCTACGAACACATCTTGTTGCCCTGTCGTCAATCGTCGAACCACTTCTCGCTTTTCGGCCTCGGTGCCCATCTCGCGATGGAACAACTGGCAACCTAATGTTTTGGCGTATCGCTGGCCGTCCTAGATCTTCGAACAATAAACAACAATCTGCTTACCGGGGTATTATCTCTTCTTGTCGTCAACCATGCGTTGTAATGCCTCTTCTTCCTCCTCTTCCTCGTAATCGACAACCTGGTACTTAATCTCCTTACGTGTCGTGCTGTCCCGGATCTTAACGATTTCGTGCTTGTTGATGTTCATCTTGTCGTAAAACTCCAACTCGTTCCGTGGCGGCAATGTTGCTGTTAAAAACAACGTCTGCACTAACTGCTCGATTGTCTTATATAACTCTAAAATCTCCGGTCGCCATGCGTCTTTGTCGGCTGTCTTCCGCCTAGAATCTAACACGACGTGGCACTCGTCGATCACCAATCGGTCTAACTGGCCTGTTAACTTCTTCTGTTGCATGAACCGCTTGAACGCTTGTCCGACCGCTGCCTCTGGTGTGACGAATACGATGCTTGCCTATTCGGGCGGCCGGGCGGCGTCCCATACTGCACACTTAATGTCGCTCTCCTTGCAACGTCTAACCATGTCGCCCTCTAACGCCGTTAACGGCACCACGACGATGGTAACTCCGCTAGGCGAACAACGGGCTAGCAACATGAATGTCAAACTCTTACCGCCGCCGGTGGGCATGATGCCTAAAACATTCTTATGCCCTTCCTGCAACGCCCGTAAAATGGCGAATTGTACACCCCTAAACTCGGCATCTAGGCCCATCATTCTCTTAAACGCATCTAACATGTCGGCTTGCCGGAATGCTCTCCATCGCTGGAACTTGTCCGCTTCCGCTTGCTTTTCCATGTCTACTAACGATTTGGCTGTGTTGCGTCCTTCGGTCTGGACTGGTTAGAATCCTATAATGCGGTGCTAATCGATGCTAACTTTCCGGAATGCATCCTTTTCGCGCATCGTTATCTACGGTGACTCTCTAGTCATTCGACCGTACATGCTGTCTTCGATACTTAACGAATGTCCGGCTTAATTAGCTCTGACGGCTTCCTCGGTGTTAGCTTCTTCTGCCTGTGCCGCTTAGTCCTTTCGTTTCTCTTTGCTGCTACCGAATGCGGTGTCTAATGTTCGCCTAATGCTGTCATCTTCCGCTAACTAACGGTGGATTGCTAGATAAACCTCTCGCTATGCGGCTAATCCGATGCGCGCACCTATGCCGTGTCGTGTCACTTCCTGTAACAATCGACGGCATCTGTCTGTGCTGTACACTCCATCCGGGTTGCTAGGCGTGAATGCTGGCTTCTAGGGTGTGTCATCTTCTGCACTCTCCCCTTCCTCGACGAAATCTTCGCTATCATCGTCACTGTCGGTGTCGTGATCTGGGTCGTCGGGGTCGTGGTCTCGGTCATCGCTAGCGTTATCTAGGTATGAATCGGCGTCTACTCGCTCTTCCTCGGCCTCGATCTCATCCTAATCCTCGTCTTCTTAGTCTCGCCACTGCTCTTCGGGCTTCGGCTCCTAAATGAACGCTCGGTACTCTTTCTAGTCGAATACCATCTTCTGTAACGCTCTAACGAATGGCTGGACTAACCACAAATAATAAACGACTAATTCTAACACCTCCCTTAGCACGAATCTGTGAATGACCTTAATACCGGTCTTGTTGTATAATGTGACGAATGACACCAATCCGTTGTCGACGAATACTCCTCAGTATCCGCAGTCGTCTACGCCGTTCTTATATGCTACGGTGACACTCTCTATACCGCGGGCGGGGGCGCCGGCTGTTAAATGGACCAAAACGAATAACTGTTCTTTAAACTTCTCGACCGCCTTAAAATATTTGCTAATGCCGGCTTCGTTCCATGGAATGGCGGTGTTGCTGTCGTCTTCGCTGGCGGGTAATGCATCCGTGGTGCGTACGAATTGCCTAATTAACTTGTCGTCCTCTATCACCCGGTCTAATAACCAATTCTTGCCATCTACACTCCACTTGTTGATGGTATACTCTAAAAAATTGAATTTGTCTGACCACGTATCGCTTGGATTGTCTTTAATGTCGTCTATGTTCAACTCGGGCAATTAGCTTCCTAATCCTGATCGTGGTCGGCCGTGGTCGTCTACGTCTAACATGATCACCTTCTAGAACAACTGGATGCGTGTGCTGTTATATAACCCTTGTATGGTCGATCTCAAATCTGCCAATCGGAATGATGCCTAACCGATGGTGATCTCGTTCCCTTGCCATTCGACGGTGCCTAGTACGTTAGTGGTGTATCTGATGCGCATACCTAACGTTCTAATGTGCAACATCTAATCTATTGGCGTAGGCTTGTGGTCCTTGTCGGCTAACATCATAAACTTATTGCTCATCTCCTAGACCTAATCGAAAATGCTCGGTGCCGCCTGCCTGGCTTAGGCTTCGCTTATCAACTCTGCTCTCATCATTCGTTTCACTATGGCATTTCGATTGTCGTATGCCTTATAAACGACCATCGATCGCGAAATAGTGATCATGGCGGACAATATGGGCGTGTATAACGTGGCTGGCTTCCATCCCTTGTTCCGTTCGTCGATGGCTAATACCGCTAATGCGCTGATGATTCCGTTGCTGTACTCGCTATCCCCGATGTCGTAATCTAACATGGCTAACCAAAATGCCATGCACGCGTGCTCGATTTGCTTCGCTATGTCTTCCTGCTATGTGTTGGCGGGCGTGTCTTCCGACACCTAGTTGTAGCACAATCGCTTCAAATACAACAACGCATCGGTCTGGGCCTCTATTAACACATATTGCGGTCGGATCTCTCTGTGTTAGGTACGCCACAAAATACACAATATCATGATCCACCACTCACTGTACTTGCGTACTGTCTTAACGCTGTGGTTACTTTCGAACTTCTTCTTAGGCCCGGTACCACCGCTATGCTTTTGGTTGATTAAAAACAATGCCGCCCTACCGACGATGTGCTGCTTGCAACACTGTAACGACCGTCTGATTAATCGCTTCGTACCTACACACGCACGTTCTAACCCGAAATCGCTGTCGGGCAAATGCTCGTCCTCGTATCGGGGTCTGGGTTGCCTAGATTGGTGTCTTAATCGTGCTTCGATCGGGGTTTTGTCCATAATCATTCGTTCCCGGTCCTAGCCGTGTAAAATCGTTGCGCAATTTAATGCTTTTAAAAACGGGTTGGTCACGAATCGGCTGTCGTCGTCTCGGATGGTGTCGCGGTTTGCTGCTCTCTCTTCTGCTTCGGCTGCTAACTTTGCCTGCATCGTTGCGTGGACTTTTTCCTTCTATGTGCGTTAGCCGGCTGGTATTGGCTAGACGGGATCTGCTAGCTTAACTGCGAAATACACCTGCCATGCTCGCTGCGCGAAAAACGTTTGACATGCTTAACCCTCGTCCCACAAACGGTTGGGTGACTGTGTGGTCTTTTTGTATACATTGCCGCCGGGTTTCTGCTTATTCTTCTATCCGTGCTTGGTTTTACAATGGTCCTGTATCCCTAGAATCGAACGGCATATGTATCCACACTCGTTGCTAGTATTTTGGGTTAATACGCAACGATATCCATTACGGTATATGGGAAACCCTTTAACTAGCGGTGAATTCGGCTCTAGGTATATCACCTGTTCTTTGTCCCATACGACACCGTCTATCTTTTCGGCGACATACCTGGCTATGCCTTTCCGGCACTTCTGATCGACGGCCTTTAGGTGCTTGTCCTTCAAATGCCCATGTATGTTTGCTAGGCTAATCGCGTATTAGCATAGGATGCACTATATAATCTTATACTCTACTCGTACGGTGAATAACTGTTAGAAACCCTGCTCTGCTGCGTTTTCGTCTATGCTTATGTCGTTGCTGCTATAACTCTGTCCCTATCTGTATGGTTATAATGGATATCGCCAATGATGTGTTTAATAGCATAGCGCGTTACGCGCGTGGAATGGGACGCGTTTGGTAGGCTTAGGCCAACTTGACCCTATAACCTATAGGGTTAGGCTTATGCCCTGCGGGCGTAACGCTGTCTTAACCTCGCTTGCTAGGAACATCACTATTAGGACCGGCTCTAGTCTGCTACAAACATACTGATTTTCTACTTAACTCTAACGCCAAAATATTATTCAAAATTCTGTCTATAAACTGTGATTTTTTTAGGCTTATTTAATATGATTTTCGTTAAAAAAACTGTCCTACAACTTTTAAATAAATTGACCTCTCGTGGATTTTTCTTGGCATAACTTTATATAGGACTTTTAAATAAATAAGCCTTCTTTATTCGTGGAATTGTGGGTAGGGGAGCCTTCTTTATTCGTGGAATTATAGGTAGACGCTAGGTTCGATAGCTGTCTCGGACTCGTCGCTTATGCTATTACCCTCCTACTAGATCTTATGCTCGTAGCTATAGCCTATAATCGTAGCGTCGAGACAATCGATTACTACTCGTCCGGCCTCGGGAAGTATGATGTCATCTACCTATATAAGATCGTAACCGATAAAGTGTTATACGACAGCTATCTTAATTCTGCCTTTAATGTCCTTATAGGATCTCTAGAGATAGCCACTAACAGCATCTATAGCGTATCTATGCTCTTTATAGATAAGTGCTCGGTATATTAGTAGATAGACAAATGTCGAGATAGCTTCTTAGACGCGTTACTCGGTGTTAGACGCGTTGTCCTAATCGATTGCTAACGCAGTCGGACTAGCTAGGGTCTAGGAGCCGGTTAAAGCGTTATTTAAAACTCGGAATATAAACTCCATTATTAGCGATTGTCGGATCTGTCTTACTAGCTATGTTATAAATTAGGAGATGGTTAGAACGAATAAGTAGAGAGATGTAAAGAGTCCGAGATTCCTATCGCAGTGGATATACGTTCTCTACCCTTTACCTAGAGTAAGTACCGAGAGATAACACTATATAACCTTAGAACTCTAACGCGTCTCCTACGCGTGATCCTAGTTAGTTTTTCCTTAGTTTCTACTTATAATACGTTTACTTACCTTAGCTTTACGCATGTCTTAACCTAATAGGATGGTGTTATATTAGCTAAGTGTAGGATTTTCCCTAGCTTTCTAGATATAGATCCTTATCGGGTCTAAGCTACGTAGCTTCGGCGCTAATTTCCCTTATCTCTTACCCTTTTCTCTAATTACTCCGTCCCTCCTTCTATATCGCATACCTTATCTTACTCATCCGATTAATTGCTCTATTAAAACCTACACTTGTTTCCCTACTCCCCGCTTATAATATCTACCTTTTTCCCTCTTATTCTTTTATCTCTCTTTCTCCCTCTCTCTCTCTCTACTACTATTCGCTACGCGTTTTAGGAATGGCGCGTATTAAACACGTCCGCGCTTATACGCTATATCGCTTCGACCCTAGCACTTTAAATGCGTTAGCTAAGTCTAGTAGTAATAACGCCGTCGTCTAGCCTCTACCCCTACCCTAGCCTTAGCTATAACTATAGCTATAGTATTTGTAACCTCTAGTTCCTACTACTACTAAGAATGTGCTACCGCCTCTAAGTCTTAAGATGATGCTTAGTTCTAACCCACTAACTGTATCGTAATAATAAAAGCGGTCCGGTTAATCGCTCTATAGCCGAGCTAAAGCGGGAGATGTAAATGCCCGGCTCTAAATGATGTCTCCTAACGAAGTCGAGACAGAGCTACGTACACGGAAGTTATAAGACAAAGCGAACGTATCGTTATAGGATTATCTTAATAATCCTAGTAGAAACATCTTACCTATATAAGCTATAAGCGAAATTTTGTCTACTTCTGCCGATGTAGCCGAAAATGCTAGTGTTAATGCGGCGTACGTATAGCGGTGGGTGTAGATTAACAGCCTATAGAACACCTATCCCGATCCTAGTATATAGAGTGAAAAAGCCTTTTTAGCTAACGTTAGTAATGGCGATATCGTCCGGGTTATAGTCGTCGTTAGTTTATTAGCGTAGTGGACTAAGAAAACACATCTTAATTAGATTATAAAGCACTAGGGCGAAGATTAGTTTAACCAGATTCCGGTGTCTATACGACCTATTAAGTCGGTAAAAGATCTCTCGAAACGGATAACGACCTATATTGCTATTACCTACGCTAATGTGGCAGACATTATAGAAGCTATTACCGGCTAGTAAGCTACAATTAATAAAAGAATCGACCCCACCTAGCGTAAGCCTAGCACGCGTTAGAAAAAAACCTCGAAATTAGTACTTAATAATTTTAAGTCCTATAATAAGAGCGTAAACGCCTATGTAACCGGCATTAAATAAGATCGTCTTAAGATAAAGCTACTAGTTCTAGCAGTTCTAAAGTCTACTCTAGCTGTCTTAAATAAGAGAAAGCTTACGGCATAATATAACACTGCTACTAGTAGAGAACTAGATCCTAAAAGATAGAAGCAACATAGCAAAAATAGCGAAGCTATTATTATTAAGTCTAATAGTGAATCTAGTAAGTCTAATGATGCTAGTACTAAGCCCTTAGTGGTACATTAGACCGGTAATTATCGCATAAAGAAAGTTCGTAGATATCGTATTATAGAGCCTATTACACCGCCTTATAGTTCTCCTACTACCGGGCTATCCTAGCTTTTAGATAACATACTATTAAGTAGTATAGACCCTAAAGCACCACGCTCCTAGCAGACGGACTCTAGTGTGGCAGCCTACAATAGGCCTAAGTTTATACGGTTATTTACTAAATTTATAGAGATATACGAGTACTTCGAAAAGTATAGCACCTTATCTAGCTACCTAGTTCGTAACTGTTACGACTCTTATTATAGCTTTACTTTACGGGCACTAGCATATTTAAAAGCAGACCTTATTCCTACTATCGCTAGCCTTAAAGAAGTTAGATAGCATAAATTTGGCGAGTAGGAACTTATTACTAGCTAAGCGTAAAATAAGTCGATTAGTTAGCATTCTTCTTATAAGCGCGCATTTAATCGATTACTCCGAGTAGTCCATAATTCTTCGGATAGAGAAAATGAAGAGATTGCTATATAGTTTCGAAATGTAATACACTCTCTTATTTATATCTTTATACTGTCATTTATATGTGGTGTTAGGGTGACCTTACTTACTACTAGGTACGGGCGTAAGCCTTAGCGAACTTTAGAATTCGTTACTACTAAGTTTAGGCGACGATATATAATTAGCTAGCACTTGTATTAATATTCTAAATAGTGTAATTAATGCCGCACTGCCTAAATTATAACTTATCTTCTTTTCTAGGAATGTTTAGCAAGATTTATATAAGTTACAAAATGGGTCTTTCGGAAGATCTTTCGCGTCGAAATTTCCTGTTTAGGCCTGCTAAGCTTCCCCGCTATACCTAATCCGGGAGACCTTTTAGCGAAAGGTCCCCCTACCTATTAGCTAGGCCGATAATGGCTTATAGCCCTCCTAACTTCGTAGCCCCTACTCCTAGCGGATATAGACGTCGCGGCCGCCCTCTATATCCGCCTACTAACTACTCTAGAAGAGGAATAGGACATTTATAGACACTATAATAGAGCCTACACTTTTAGACATAAGGATGTATGCCGTATAAGGACAAGACAAACGGTAGTAAAATATAACAAGATCTGCTAAGCCCTTATAATAGCCCTACGGACTAACCTAGATAATAAAGTCTTCCTTAAACTAAGAGGCGACTATAGAGACATCCGTATAGACATTAGGATTAATAATCTAAAAGGAACCCTATACCTAGATATATTAATAATCTCTCTTATAAAGGAATAAGTAAAGGCAGATCTATATATAACCCTTATAACAGAAGAATAAGTTAAAAGGAATAAATACCGAGTACTTAGCTAGGCATTTAAGCCATTTATCCTTAGCTAAGGCGGACTACTTAGAAAAGATACCTTATAGACCTATAAGGAGTTATAGAGGTCCTTTACTCCTAGCACTGCTAAATGGCTAGATAAATACATCTTAGTCCTCCTTATCCGCCTCCGAGTAAGAAACTAGATAGGCTATAGCATTAACTAATAACCTAGCCTTATAATACATCTCTTATATATATTTCTAGAGGTTTTTCCTTACCTACTTTTCCTTATCTTATGTGTATACCTTAATTTAAGAGCAGAATGTAGCTATATAGAAAGGAATGGAATGTTGCCTAACCCTAACCTAAAGCAAAAAACTCGACTCATTCATCTAAACCCTAAACCCTAAATTTGTACCAAAATTCAAACAACTCGACTCAAGTTTTTTGTCTTCTAGTGTTAGGACTTTCTAACGCTAAGTCTAAGTGGTTTTACAAAGGAGAAGACTATCTATCTACTGGAACAAGTGACTGTTCGATGACACAAAGTCCTGGAAACTAGTCGAGGGGTGACCTGTGATCTCCTTAACATTGCTAACACCTTCACGGTAAATCTGGGGCTCGCGAGCCGCGAAGCTCTTAGTGTTTTGCGCCAGGTTGGCAGCGATCAACCGGGCAACCGCCTCTGGGAGGCCTTTAGCTTTGTATGCCTCCACCGCCTCTGCTTCTGTAGAGATCGTATCGATCTTGATATCTTTCTGCAGAACACGTGCGACTGTTTCGATCTGTTTCTGCTGTGACAGTGGCTCAGGTCCGAAAAGATAAATTATCTTCTTGTCGGAACCATTAACGAGGACTGTGCCTGCAACTTCACCGAGGTCATCCGCGGAGATGCAGTCGGATGTGGACTCAGGCGCCCACAAGCTGACGTGGCCGTTCCTGACAGCTTGTCCATTGAACATCATGAGGTTCGTCGCCAAAGATCCTGACCTGATGGGAACGAAGTGCTCACGTCCAAAGACCTCAAGGAGACTGAGTTCGACGCGAGCATGCGAGTATGGAATGTGTTCTTTTGGAGAGATGGCTTCCAGATCGCCGCCAGCATCGACGATGGTGAAGCTGCTCATGAAAACCACAAAGTCAATGCCAGCCTCTTTGAGTGCTTCAATGCTGGATTTCAGGTGGTCGGAGGAGTGCACTTGGTAGATGAAAGCTTTCTTCGCGCCAGTCTTCAGAACTGCCTCGCGGATAGTGTCAGGCTTGGTCAAATCGGCTTGCACTCTCTCGTAGCCATTTTCCTCATGTCTGATCCCGTTAATCTCCTTGCTCGGGTCTCGCATGGCGAGGACAACTTGAGCGCCGTGCTTGCGAGCTGTGATGGCCGCGACGCGAGCCACATTGCCAGTGGGGCCAAAGACGATGACAGTTGGGGATGCCATGGTAGGGAATACAGCGATTGTTGCTTGATGAACAAGATGAATGATTGGATCGGCGCGGTGTGATGTGAAGTGGGAAAGCGAGGTGGGTTGAATCCAGCGAGACACTATTAAATATCACTCACGTTCTTCGCAATTTTCGGCCGAGGAGCATGGGACGGGCGAAGGATTGCCTTTGTGCGTTGAAGCCAAGCGACCTAGAACATGGTTAGACTGAGCGGCTTACGTCACGAGACACTTTTATGTACGGCGTTTAGACCGCTTGTAGT
The DNA here is from genome assembly GCF_000721765.1 of Aureobasidium namibiae CBS 147.97. Taxonomy (NCBI): domain Eukaryota; kingdom Fungi; phylum Ascomycota; class Dothideomycetes; order Dothideales; family Saccotheciaceae; genus Aureobasidium; species Aureobasidium namibiae. Next base: position 210,393 of record NW_013581183.1, on the reverse strand, counting down.
AGATAATTGTGCGGATGCTCGCGGCATTGATCCAGAGCTCCGTTCTTGGACGTCTTGGAACAACGTTCGGCCGAATTACAAAATTGCTTTCGACCGAAAAGTTCCGTTACGTCAACACACCTACCCGAACACCTCGAGCATGCCAAAGGGGCCGCGAGTCCGTCATCTGCGCAAGGGCACGAAGAGTTGTGCTGAGTGTGAGTATTTGCACTGCGTCTGCTATGCTTTATCAATCTGACACGTACAGGCAAACGACGCAAGGTGCGCTGCGTCTGGCCTGCCGATACGACCCAAGTTTGCAGCAATTGTCAAATCCGAGACCATCCGTGTAGTCCGCAGACCCTCATCCCATCAACGGACAGCAATCTTTCAGTAAGCGAGTCACAGCGGACCCGCGTCTTAGAAGATGAGGTCAATCTACTGTGGGCTGCAGTTCGCAGTCTTGAGGCAACGCTCACAAGCTGCGCACGAGCGCAATCCGGTGACGACAGAGCTACCACCAACCATATTGCCCTCAAATCGCCAATCAATCAACAGGACCACGATGTGGCAGTATCACTGCCGATAAGCGAGCACAATCGTTCGGAAGCGCCCGTCGAGCAGTCTGACCACACGTCCAGAGAAAACAATCTGAGTCATGCTCACCCGCGGTGCCATCTTCACCAGCTTCTTGATACCCACATCCTGGACTCGCAAGGCACAGAAAAAACTTGGCAGGAAACTGAGGATCAGACATCGCTCGTCGACCTCGAGGCACTCAACCACTCTGCAAGACGGGATCTGCAGCCTCTTCTGCCGGCAAGGAGTGACGTTGTGGCCCTTTCAGCGCATTCTTTCGTTTGGTCGCGCGTCTACACTAGCTTGTTCCCTGGTGTCCAGATGACAGCTTCAGCTGAAGATATGCTAGACCATTATAACGAAGCTTGCAAGCCCGACATCGATGCCAGATCCGTCGCGAATTTACTGCTGTCGTTGGCTCTCACTGTTCGTCAGATACCAGCCGAAGATCTCGAATCACTCGGGTTGAGCATGTGTTCTCCCGCTGCTTTCCCTGAGACAATCTCCGTAGCAGTACATCGAGTTGTGCTTGTTGAGGACGCACTTGCCGCAACACTAGAAGGTATCGAGACTAGTCTACTGTTCATCAGACTGTAAGTGACAAAGCATTCCCCATGGCTTTTCTGCATCAGCGTCCCCGCAAGAATATTCAACTTGTCAGGACCATTCAGGTCTCTGCAAGTCGCTCTTAGCTCACGCTCGCGTACGTTTCTGACCCCGACCATACTGAACTTAGTCTAGGTCGCTCGCATGTGTCAACATCAAGAGGACATGGCTACAGCTAAGACGCATCGTCGCCCTTGCCGAAATGATCGGCCTGCCCCGCACTGTAGCCCATCTAGACATTACAAACACTAGTCTTGAACAGCTTCGTCGCTACCAGATAGCATCAGACCTTTGGGAGGGCATCTGCATGCTTGATCGCTTCGCTGGCACAATGTTTGGTCTCCCCACAGGAACAGGGTCGTACCGGCTATCACCTCCAAAACCTCTCTTACGCGATGGCAAAGTTGTACCCCAGGTCTACCTTCGCTACCTGACCGACATGGCCCTCCAGATACAGACGTTGGACGAGTCTAGCGCCGCCGGAAAATCAGACATCAGCAAGCTGGCGCAAGTACATGAGATCCATAAAGCACTCGAGGATCTCGCTTTGTCCACACCTGAAGGATGGTTCGCCTCCCTGACCAGCTATCTCTCAGCGGATCACATGTTGCAATTCTGGCATCAATACCTAGTCGTGCGAACGCATTTGTGCTTTGCACTGCAACATGACGACGCAGGTCGATATGGACACCACTATAATGCCTGCATTGATGCATGCCGAAGCATGATATGGCGCTACGTCACTTTGCGACCACTGATACCATCTGGTATCTCTCTATGTAGAGTGCTGGACTTTCAAGTAATGACAGCTGCCATGTTTATCTTGTGGACCTATAGCGAGACAAGCGCCCAAGTGGTGACCACGAAACTGCCTCAGCAAATCAGATCTGCCGATCTGTTCAACCAACTCCTGCCAGCCATGAAGACCGCATCAGACAGACCAGGCGGTGACTTCGCCCATAAAGCAGCAATCGCTCTTTGCTCTCTCAATTCTTATATGTGTAATGAGGATCTGAGCCAGGAAAGTCTGACTTTAAGAATTCCCATGCTAGGCATCGTCACGGTCCGCCGTAGACCGGCACTTCAAAAGCATCCAGGCTCACCTGAGACGGAATCAGGTCCCATGCAGGGATTGAGTGGAGACTTCAATGGCTACGACAGGTTAGTCGCCGAGTCAGCAAGTACTGAACTGTTTCCTTGGTCCATGGATATATACGACAATCTTGGTGCCGCTTACGACGGACCGATTTCTCAGGCATTTTGGTTGTCAGATGACCAATTCGATTTCGATCTATACTCAATATAGGCGGGAAGTCTCTAACACCGGTAGCTAGGCTAAATCATACTCTTTTAATGATTAGAACGTGGTATGAGAAGGTCTGATACAGCAGTTCGATTCATAGACTATCGAGCACTAGAGTAAGAGGAGCGCGAGGCTCGAGTCGCTAACAAGCCATGCGTGCGAGCCTCGGTCTTAGCGCTAGCTTCGGCGATGACCGGAGATAAGCCGAAGGTCGCGGGTTCGAATCTGTAAACCGTGTCATGGTATTCTAATTAAATAAGGTTTATAGATATATAAGAGCATAATTATAAGTAGTAAATGTTTAATAAGTAATTCTTACAATTTTATAGTAAAAGACGTTACTAAGGTATATAATAGCTATTATAAGCTAAGTTAAGCGTACTAGTCTATAGCACGTACGATGCTAATTACTACCTCTTTAGAATCCTACTCTTAGAATTTCTACTAAATAGCAAAAAAGTAGAGAGTACTCTATATATAGGTAGCTACCTTATATACTTTACTTTCTTTACTCTTTATAATCTCTTAGAAAGTTAAGAGCATATAGAGTATATAGAGCACTATATATTCCTTACTAGATAGTCTAAGTATATAGGAAGGTAGAATAACTATAGGTAGTTCTATATTTAACTTAATTAGTTATTCTAATAGTCTCTTTAGTATATACTACTATATATTATACTACTTACTTTACTTACTTACTTAATACTCCTCTTTATAAGTCTAATTCTATAACTAGTTATTCTTTCTAAGAGAATAGTTAGCTATAACATTCTAGTAGTAAAGATAGTATTAGTAACTTTAATACTTCTAATAACTCTAAAGCTAAAGATACTTTAAGTAATAAATCTAAATCTAGTAAAGCTATATCTACTATATATAATAGTTCTATAGTAGGAACTAGTCCTAAATTAAGTACTAGTTCTTATTTAGCTACTAGTACTAAGATTATAAAACCTTTATCTATATCTAGTAATAGTAGTTCTAGTTCTTATAAATCTACTATAGTAAGTCCTAGTACTAGACTTATAAGACCTAAAGACTTTATTAATAGCTCTAAAAATAATATATCTAATTCTAAAAGTCCTAAAACTAGATTAAATAAAAGAAATTTACTAAGACTAGAAAAGGAAACTACTATAAGTCCTAAAATAAACTTATTACCTTATATTAGTAATTTTTCTTATAATATAGAAGATACTTTCTTAAGTAACTCTAATAGTAGTTTAGAATCTATATTAAAAGATAAAGCTAAATCTATTAATAAAGATACTAGTAATATATTTACTACTAAAGACTTAAACTTAGCTTATAATAACTCTAGCTCTATAGATTATAATCTAGATATTCCTACTTTAGAAGAAGATATAGATAGTAAAATTAGAGAAGGTTATAGTCCTTTAAAGTCTAAATCTAAGTCTAGGTCTAAATCTAAAGATTCTACTAGTAATAGCTTTAATAAGTCTTTAAAACTAGTTACTTATAGCTCTAGTAAATCTAGCTCTAATAAATCTAGATTTAGACCTATCTTAGATTTATCTACTAGTTCTAAGCCTATATTAGATCTCTCTACTAGTTCTAGACCTATACTAGATATAGAGGATATAAACTCTAATTATAACTCTAGTTAAGCTAGTTCTAGCTCTAGTTCTAGTACTACTAGTTATAAGGCTTTAGATACTACTTCTAAAAAAAAAGGGCTAGAGGTAGAGCTAAAAAGGTTAAAACTAGAGGTAGACCTAAAAAAGTATATAGTTATAAAGACTAGTTAAGCTTAGTTTAAACTAAGACTTTAAGCTTACTAGTATTTTTAACTATAGCTTTTAACTATATACTTACTTATAATATAAATATCTATTTATAGAACTTAGAGATTATAGCTATAACTAAGATATTTCTCTAAGAGTAGGGTTATCCTATTAGCTAAAGTTTCTTTAATTAGAATCCTAAAACTATTTAACTAGTAATAACTATAAGTATTTATTTTAGAGTAGCTAGATTTTTAGTTAAGTATAGTATACTTATCTTTTAGTATATCTTATCCTCTCTTTTTAGTAAAAGTATTTAAAGTTTATTTAAAAGCTTAATAAGTAAGATATAAATCTAAAAATCTTTTATAATAAAATGTTTTTATTAGTAAGATATATTCTTTTTAACTAGTAAAGTAATATATATTATTAGATATTCTTAACTCTTTAGCTTTATATAACTAATAGTAAGTCCTTAGTTAGGTATATAGTAAGCTATAGCTTTTTAGTAAAGCTTATATTAAGTATTTATTTCTAAGTAACTAGATTTATTTCTTTTATACTATTACTTTTATAAGACTCTTATTAAGCTAGTTTAACTTATAAGGGTATTCTAAAGCTATAAAAAAGTATAATTATAGATATAAAAATCTTTTAAGCTTTTAGTAACTAAGTAAACTAAGTTTATTATTATAACTTATATAGAAATATTTAAAAAATTCTAAATAGTTATTACGATCCTACTAATAATAGGGTCGTATAGCCTACTCTATTATTCTCTATACCTTAGTATAATAGAGTACCTTATATGAAAACGCTATATACTCTACTCTACTCTACTACTCTACTCTATAGAGCACTATAGAGCATATAGAGTAACGTATATATACTTATTATCTATTAGGTATATAGGTAGGTAGGTCTTTACTAGGAAGTCCTACGTTTAACTTAATTAGTTATTCTAATAGTCCCTTTAGTATATACTACTACCTATACCTACTTTACTACGCTTAATACTCCGCTTTACGAGTCTAACCCTATAACTAGTTATTCTCCCTAGAATAGTTAGCTATAATAATAGTATCTTAGAAATTTCTCTTAAAATACCTTTAAGTAATATTATTAGATAGCTATATTATAGAAATTAGAGGAGAATAGACGTATAAAGAAGGAATTATTACGCTATCTAGATTTAGATATAAGTTATTACGCTCTTAGTATAGATTTAAGATCTCTATAAAAAGTATAATGTTTATAGCCTTATTATATACGCTATACTATATATTATAGGATATAAATTTAATAGGAGGTTCTTTTACACCTATAGATTTAGATAGAAAAAAAATTAGAAAAAAGTAGCTTAAAATGCTCTAACCTTGTACCCTTTTTTAGGTATAGATATCTATATGGTAGCCTAGTATAGCGTTGTGATCGAACTAATGCCCTACCCACGAATTAATGACCTTGGCAGCTTTGAACTGGGGGACCCGTCTGAAAATGGTTGGGAGGATTCTCCTAGTCCATGCATCTTCAGCATATGAAAAGTCATCCGCATCAACTCTTTCGTCATGGCCAAGAGGAGGACATCCAGCCAAATAAGTATCTTCTCCAAAGGAGCGTACGTGATTAACAGTGGGATCGACCGTGAGGGGTAAGTTTTTCTCAAGCGGTTGGCCGACAGAGAATATGTATGTATAGCGACGTCAAGCTTCAATGGGAAGTTTGACGTTCACCATCCCGGAGATGTTCGACGCGCGAGTTCCGTCGGCATTGACAATTGTACCCACGGAAATGATGTCGCCGCTACGCAGAGTGATTCGCGAGATGTCGTTTTTGTCGTCGAGCTCCATCGAGGTGACTTCTGCATGCCATCATGAGTGGGTGGCTTCAGAGCTACAGATGGCTGTTCCTCCACCACATTCGCTCTATGTGATGGCGTTCTTTTCGCATCGTGTTCGCAGCAATGGGAAGTGCTTCCCTGCCATTCGCTGACTTTTTGAAGGTGGTTGTGGTGATTGGGTGGACGATTTGCGATTTGACGCTGCCCGAACTGGCGTCAAGATCCTAGCTTCGACGACGTCTGCAAGGCGTTCAGGGGCGCCACGGCGCGTGGATCGACATGGTCTTTGGGAGAAGTGTTCGGTATGGTCTTGTTGCCATCACACGGGCTTGGGACTGTGTGGAGCCGGTCGTGTTGCTGTCGCAAAGGGTGGTGGTCATGGAAGCTCGGGATCAGATCAGCCTCGGGCACTGTCGCAGCGCTGGCAGCTGTACTGTTCGCCACAGAGGCCTCTAATTGACTTTGTGCGTTTCGGAGCGTACGCGCAGCACTTGAAATCGACAGTCTTGTTCAAGTGATAAGGCGATATAGCGTGAGTGTGGTGTGGCAGTGGCAGATACGAGTAGCCGAGTGACCATCTGTCGAAGCTTTGTGGCCCGAGGCCAGAGTGTCGCTTGAGCAACGAATTCTGCAGTGGTGGCGACCAAGCCCGTGCCCGTGCCCTTCCAAGCCGGCTGGGTTTCTCAAGCTGTCACACACTCTCGTCTCTCTTGACGTAGGCGCCATCGCATATAGATGACATGTGCTCGTCCTGAATCAAGTTTATGACGACAATTTGCCACGAAACTCGCACTGCTCAATCCATATTATCCGCAGCTTAGCGATCATGAACAAACACGAACCTGGTCCATCGACGGCCAAGTCCAAGACACGAACACAAACCACAGTGAGCTGAGTCGACGGCACGTGTCCCCCCAAGTCGTCGTCGTGTTAAAATTTTCAAAGGTAGCTTGTGATGCGTGTCGAAATCGGAAGACCAAGGTAAGCATCCGACAGCAGAGCTTTGATCATGCTCATACTGAGAGCTTCATGCTTCAGTGCAATGGCAGCCGCCCATCCTGCCAACAGTGTTGCACACGAGGACTCGCCTGCATATATGCCGCCGAACCAGATGCACCTCCGATCGTCGCACTCAAACGCAAACACGAAGCATTAAAGCGTCAAAGTTTGGGCGAACATGAGGTAATTAGTCGCCTCAAATCTGTCTCTGACCGCGACGCCCAGCGCATGCTAGGCTTGCTTCGCGCAGGCGAAGACATCGATGCGGTTTTGCAACTCGCTCAGGGACTGAAGGATCTACCAGATCATGACCTTCATCGAAATCCGGCCAGAGGCTCGCGAAAGCTTCAAGACCTAGCCGACTCCGCCAGAGTTACATCGGCGGGCCCATCATGTGGGAGCGTTGCTAACAATACCATTAGCAGCTCAGGATCCAATGTAGGGGCTGATGGATCTGCCAGCGCCTTACCGTCCTTCAGAACTTTGCTGTGAGTATTCGATGGCTTGCAAAGTTTGCTCCCCTCATGACATGGACTGACTTCAGGGTTCAGTGCTTCGATCGAGAGCGATCCAGACGCAACACCAAAAAATCGAAGTCTAACAACAACACCCAGCAGTGTCCAGCACTCGTATGTTTCGCGACCTCATGGCAGTATACCTCAATGGCAACACGATGCACGGCTCAGTCATGTTCGGGCTTTAGATTGGGATGTGTGGTATTGTGATGACACAGTCTTTCGCAATATCATATGCTCGTATCTGACATGGGACCATACCTGGATGCGTCTGTTTGACGAAGATGACTTCCTTGACGGACTACTCGGTCAGTCCACAGAATCATGTTCGAAAACCCTTGTCCATTCTGTTCTCGCTTTCGGCGCAGTAAGATCGACTTGTTTTACGTTTCTTGCTTTCTTGTGCTGACCAACCAACAAGATGAACTATAACCTGCTCGATCCAGATACCGCCCGCATGGTCTGCCATACCGCTATGGCAGAAACTCGTAGACTGCTTGATGAAGAAAGCCATCTGGGAACCGATATCGCAACTGCGGTGGCTGGATGTTTGTTCTATTCTACGCTCGGCTGCCAGGGATTGGATAAGACTGGCCTTTCTTATCTACTCCGTGCACGGCATACAGCTCTGAATACTGGTCTTTACCAGACAGGCTTAGTATCGCACGTGTACGATTCTGCTCACCCTCAAAGAACCAGGGCCAGGATCAAATTCGCCTGGGGCTTCTTCTGCTACCTTTGGTAATGACAGTGACGTGAATTCTTGCTACACTTTGCTAATTCCACGATCAAGCTTCTTAGAGTTTTCCTTCCGGGAGACTCTTGCTCTGCCTTACCCACCACCTGTTAACTATCCTCTTCTTAGTCAAGATCCTCAAATCTCTACTTGGATCGCATGGCCTTGGCCTGTGATCAGACCAGTCGATAGTGCCGCTGTCTCTGACGCCAAGATTTTACGTGGTCAGTGGGCTTTGTTTCCAATACTCAACGAGATCTGTCCATTGCACCAACGCTATCAAGGCGGTGGTATCTCTCGTGCTCGTCTTGAAGCATCTTTCAGCATATTTGAAAGGCTGCGCGCCCGATGGGAAACCATGGACCCTGTTCTCTACGATATGCGCCATGCAACACCACAGCTGTTAGCCCTGCAGTAAGATTTCATGCCAATCGCTTGCCTAAACAGCTGAACAAATAACTGACATGATGGCGTGCAGCTGCATGTATAACTATGCGATTGTGGAGCTTTTTCGACCCTTCACAATGACTCCCGAAACTCCATGTGCTCACGCCGCGCCTCTGCTGGCCGCCAGTCTACCCACCAAACCCGCACTTCCAGCCATATCAGCAGCTATAGCCAGGCTTTGCGAGGTTCTTGGGCAATTCACCAGGGATTATCCTAACATGCAGATTCCGACCTTGTTTTCCCAGTTCTCACTAGGCGTGGCCTTTGCTCTTTTGCCAAGTGTGTCGATTTCAAGTCCGTTCTTCCTGCCTTCTGCTAGCCAGAATCTGATCATGATTCTACGACTACTGCAGCGAGCGTGGAAGTTGGTTCCTGTAATCAAATATGGTGCTCTTAGCATCAAACAGGCGGCTTCCCAAATGTGCACGTCGATACCTTACGAAGCGGAAGCGATCTTCGCGTCTTTAGAGCTGGAGATCGCGCTAGACAAAGCCAAAGACAAGATGAGTGCCGCCTGGGTAGTCGACCCAAGTACATCCGATGTCGGTTACCAAGGAGGTAGGGTCGATGACCTGATCAAGGACCTCAATGGACTGAATATATGAAAATCTCCAACAGCCATTGCCGGTCTTATGACAATATACATCTATGCATTGAGCCTGCAATACGGTGGTGACTTAAGCCAACGCAGCAACTGACCTACCCAAACCTTGCTCAGATGGCTACCGCAGCCCGCAATTACAACGGCTGTCGGGAAAGTTGTCGGGCGTCACTTCGACCGAGGAAACAATCGGCGGGCGATATCCTGCCAACACCCCTCCTATAGCCGCACAGTATCCTGCAGGCTTCATCGTTAGTCAAAGGTCGGCTGATTGGAAAGAAGCCGTCATTAGCTCCTTCGAAAACGCAACTCTGATACGATACATACCATGGCTCTTGACTCCTCTCAAAATGATACCATATCGGTGGGTTTCGTTGGTCCATCGGCCAATGGGTGTGTACTTCAAGAGCTATACAGCGAGTGAGGCAAACCATCGACTAAAATTCTCTTGCCGATGTAAGATCGCAGCTGATCAAAGGACACGTCCTGAGCTTCTTGGCCAGCGAGAAGAATATGAAATGTTCAGATGACATTACCATCTTTTCGGAATTGACAGGTGGCAAATTACCTCCAGCAGAGAAACAGCCACGACGATTAACCGATGAAGCAAACATATTCATGATCGCTGGTGGTGAAGCCATAACTCAGCTTCTCATCATCGTCTCCTATCATCTGATCGCAAATCCGTACGTTCTCGCAAAATTGCGAGAAAAGCTTGATGTGGCCATGCCGACTCTAGACAGAGAGATCACCTGGTGTGAGCTAGAGAAGCTGCCATATCTGGGAAGACCGAACCATCTTGATCGTTTGGACTGCTCGACTGCGAACACCAGACTGCCGTCATACAAGAGGGTCTTTGGATATCTGCCATTTTCACGACTCAGTTACCACGTGTAGCGCCAAATGATATGCTTCGATATGAGTCGTTCGATATTCCTCCCGGAGTCAGAACCAGAGTCCGAACGTTCAAACTACCAGTACTAATTCGGTCTCTAGACTCCTGTATCGACGACTTCTCACTTATTTGGATCCTTTTCTTTGGCCAGGACCACTGGAGTTCCTTCCAGGCAGATGGACAGATGATGGAACGTACACACCATAGGGCGACAAAGAATTCCTCGTGCCTTTTTCAAAGGGTAGTCGAGGATGTGTCGGCATGAAGTAAGCTCATCAGAATATTAGCAAGCGATCCTATCTGCTAACGATAATCGCAGTCTTGCACATGCACAAGCTTATCTCGTCATCGCAAAAGTCTTCCGTCGCTTCGATTTTGATTCGTACAAGACAAGTCAAAGGGACTTTACAATAGTCCGGGACTGTTTCAATGGGCAGCCATACAAGGGATGCAAAGGCGTGAGAGCATTTGTAACGAGGCAACGAGCTTGAGAAACTATTCACAGACCGCCAAGGCAAATGCTTGTCTCCCTTGATTTTTGGCCGTGGTGTCGTGAGTTGAGAACATGTATGTATCGAAACGTCTCCAACATCGGCTTGATGGCAACGCCTCCGCGGAAGGATCCCAAATCTTGGCTCTTCGCTACGATACCGACCCTGCCTCTCACGGCACCATCTTTTTCGCATCGCACACAACGCAAAGAATCCGTGTACGAGCCATGAATGATCTTCTTCATCTAGATGAAAGTCTTTTCCAAGAGAACGAAAGTCTAGGAGAGCGGATGCGACGCCGGGTGCCCAAATTTGACATGTCAAACGCCTCTCTGACAGCAAAATGTGGAACACCACCCATCTCGGTGCATTCGGCAGATGATGAAGCTTCAGCGCACGAGACAGCAATGTTCCATATACTGGTCACGTTACTTGACGTACCAGTCGAAGACTATGTACGAATGTGCCTAGATCATGTTTCGGTAGGTTGGAAAACTGATTACAATCATCAGAGTCGTAACAAATCTGCCGCATCAGCCGCACAAGCCACGAACGCTCTCTTTCAATCCGTGACCTCCGATGCATCCCCACAACGGGCAGAACAACATTCGTACGCCGCTCTCTGTACAGTCTGGTCCGAATTGTTCAATTTCATCAAGCAAAGTCCCGCCGATCACTCCGCTATGCAACGATTGGTCGACTGGATAGTCGAATTGCGCAATCTAAAAGTGCAGACATTGCATATCTGGAACAGAGACATTGAACTATGGACGGATCTCCCATTACTAGGTCCTGAGTGGCTTGAGTGGATCGAAGAGTACTATGTTCACCCCGAGGATGGCAAGAGTAGCAGATACAAGGCTTTTCGGGATATGTTGGAGAAGGATGGCGGCTACGCTCTCTATAACTTTTGGCAGTAGATATTCGATGTTGAACCTGGAGACAAGTCAATCACAACCGGGTTAGATAGATTCTGGAAGTGTCAGAAGTGATGATATTAGTACGGTACTGGTTCTATCAAGCAAGTTTCAGATCATCAGGAATATGGTGTGCTTCACCAACTGCCTCTTTGAGCGCGAGTACGAGCTCGTCGATACCCGACAGAAACCCGAGGTACGCGCTCATGCAAACAGTATATCCTCTGACACCCTCCTTCTTCAATACATCGATGGTCAAGTTCTCGACAGCTGTGCCATGTCCATGCTCCAGACACTTCTTCAGCAGTGGCGTCGGCAGTCGCGCAGGCAAAGGATCGCCGGTCTTCAAGCTCTGGGCAACGATACTCATCACAACCATGACATCTGCAATGGAACGGTGATCGAGGATTCCAGATGCGTTGGTGAAGCGGTGACGCAGCTCGGGTGTCAGTGTGGCGGCGCGAATGTGTAAATGCGCGAGTTGGTAGTTGATAAACTCTGCGATTGACTTGATGCGCCCGCAGGTCGTCGAGTCAAAAACACTGGACGACAGCTCGAACTTGAGACTTCCGATGGGACCGCTCAAGGCATTCAGTTGTCCGGCGAGCTGGATGGTCACTGCCTCGACAGCAACAGTATGTTTATCGTGAGAATCGAGATCAGACCACGAAGACAGTAGTGCGGCATAGTGATCGGCCTCGTTGTCGAGTACACCAGAAAGCTTGTGGGCAATGTTCCTTGAGAGTGACGAAGGCCAGGGAAGTAAAGTCACGATGAACGAGATGGCGAATCCGACGAGGACGAGGACTGTACGCCGCCAGAAGACTTCATAGCCCCATCCTGGGTTGCCGTAAGTAGGAATGTGGGTGTCAATGTAGCCATATCCGATGACCAGAATGACCGTAGCACCACCAATCATCACTGCCTGGAGTAGCTGAGGTGGGGTATAGAGGCGGAACCACATCAGTATCACAGCATAGACAGCGAGAACAGCCCCCAAGCCATAAGGATTTCCAGTACCACTGCCGCTTCCAATATACCTTGGTTTGTCAGCGTCTGATATTTGTGGAAGAGATCGAAACTTACCATCCAAGCATGCCTAGCACACCTCCTGTGATGGTGCCGAAGATTCTGGTCGTGAATGCGAAGTTGAACTCGGCTGAGAAAGAAGCCGTGCCGGTTTGTGCCATGATCAGGGCCCATAGTCCCTTCTCGCGATAGTAGAAACCAGCCGATGTGGTACACACTGCAGGTATAGCTGCTGCAAGAGTGGCAACAAGTACTCGCAAAGCAAAGATGCCCTCATCGTTTCTCAACCATTGTCCAAAGCCGAGAATCACCGAGGAGATCTTGTTGCGCTTTCTTGTCGGCTTGTGTACTCGTTTGAAACTTTGCTGCAGTTCTTCGATGGTCGCCTTGTCTGCTTGAGGCATGTCATCGATCGACGAAGCACCGATTGCTGGTGCACGCGAGCCACCGAATGCCCAGGCCCCGAACTTGCGTAGACCTGTCGGAAACCAGATCCTCACTTTGGTACGCTCTTTTTCAAGAAGGGTGATTTGTTCCAGAGCTCGCTCAAGCGCCGCAGCCAAGATCAGGAGGCGGTCTTCGAAGTTGAAGCCGAAGAACATGCCACCCAGCTTGCGCCTCTCCGAAGTCTGTCCGTGGAACCTGCCATTCTCGTCGAACAGATGTTGGTGAGACGCGAACAGCGCTTCGTTGGCGACGTCAGGAAACTTGGCCCTCTCCTCACGCAAGTGTTCGAGCACATCAACATGTGACTGCCTCATCTCTGCGAATTGCTCAGCAGACATCCTGCCAAACCATCTTCTGCTGTTGTTCTCGTGGATGCTATGTGCCATGGCTTGGAACGCGCTCTTGCAAGCTTCGAGTAGCGGATCACTCGCTCGTGATAATGCTTGGTACGAGTCAGAAACTGACTGAACAGCTTCTGGTTCGCGGAGCGCATCGACGAGATTTAGACTCTGCATGACTTGGTGTCTCCCGTATGTGTGCTTCTTCTGTTTGTCTTCCTTTCCTGCCAGCTCTTGAGTTCTGATGTCGTTGGATGCAAGCTGCTTCATCCTGTCCCGCGATCGCCCTTGGAGAATCTCAAAAGCAAGCAGACTCATGGAGCCGATCATGACACGACGGACAGGCTCCCGCAGCGAGGCAATGTCTTGAGCACTCCAGTGGCCGAAGGAGAGGTCAAAGGATAGGAAGCCGAATGCCGGCTCGAGAGCAGCCCAACCTCCGAGCACTCCAGCTCTCAGGGCCTGCATTGATTCCAGGTGGGATGTGTCAGGGTAGTTGTTGAGGAAGCTCCTGGTGAGGTCGAGAGAGCTGGCCATGGATGTGACAAGCTTGTGCATGCCGAACAAGGTCATGTGGGAAGTCGACTCAGGGAAGATGAGCATCGAACAAGCAAGACTGATGGCGATGGCAGCGGCGGCGGGTTTGATCAAAACTTGAGGGATCGTGCCCTGGAACGAAGGAAGCAGAGGACCGATGGTTAGGAAGACGTCGGTGACAATCCAAGCAAAGATGGCAGTGAGGGCGAATTTGGGCGCTTTGATGCGGAGTCTGGCCATGAAGTAGATGAAGAGAGACAACATGCAGAAGAAGGTGACGGTAACTCTGGTGTCGAGCATGAAGCCATTGTAGACCAAGACACTGGCAGGAGAGTATGTGGTCGCGCCCGTATTCTTCGCGGCTTGTATGCCCAAGGCCTGCAAACGGGCTAGGGTCTCGGCTTGTGGTCTGGTCGCTTGGGCGGCTTTCATGGCGACAACACCCCATGCCCATGCTAGACCCATGCCCAGAATCATGGTAAAGGCGCCCAGGAGGAAGACGAGCACGACTCCAGAAGGAGGCAAGAAGACGACGACGATACAGCCAAAGAAGGTGGCATTGCCGAAAGTCTGCAACGTGGGCTCGATGACGATGAGTAGCGAGGTGACCCAGAAGGCGACCGAGCAGCGGAAGAGAATCTTGAGGTCGCGCGTATTGAAGTGGTCCAGAAACGGCGGCAGTTTCCTCTTCTTCGTCGCGGTTGTGTTGGTCTTTTGCAGCGTTGGCGAGTTGCCATTGTGCGACTCTTTCTCCTGTGTCGAGGCGCTGGGCTGTCGTTCGACTGACATGGTTGAGCCACTGCGCTCGCGTCCAGATGACATTGTCGATGCTTGCGACGTCTCAGGCACGCAGGTACTATAGCTGTAGCGGTCGCGGCGGACTGGACGGCGCGGTCGACCTGCTGTTCGTTGGGTGTAGCAACCCTCGAGTCGCTGTGACCGATGGACAAGAAGCATGCAAACAGACGATGAGAAACACCTACCTATCGCCAATCCTCGACGGGCTGAGACCTGATTGACTGTTATGATGCCAACTGCCAATCTTCGCTCAAGCGGTTCCAAGCTCTTCCGGAAAGTCTATTTGTGCATCCTTGTATACATTATTCTCGCAAGCAGACTGCCGCTCTTGTGACATTCAAAGGTCGCCTCAACAAGTATTGAACTTTCTCGGACATGGCTTACAGCGACTTCCGAATGGTGCAGTGCTCCAGAATGCGAGAGGAAGGTGCGTGGTTGTGCGACGGATTCGGCGCCTTCAGCAAGCCGAGAGATTGATCGCTGCACAAAGCTTTCATAAACTCCCCTCGGCTTCACAGAGCTCCGTTGACAACACACCACAGCTTCCATAAGCATCCTCCAACCATTAGGATGAACAGGTCAAGACTAGGGCTGCCGCCTATCTGCAAAGGTTCGCAAGGGATGATCGGCATCACTCTTTGTCGGGTTCGATGTACTCGGTCTTATGAAATGCTCGGGCATATCTACACCCGTCATGCTAACCTACAAAACCCATCGACCCCTCTCATTCTCACCATGTCCTATCCAACTAAATTTCTTGAGGAACTCATAATAACCCTTCACCGTCATGTCTGAGAAGTCGACACAATCGGATCTGGAGAATGGCGTTGATACCCAACCACAGTACGACACCTCCCAATCTGTGTCTTGGTTCCGCCTGGTACGCGATCAGGCTCTGATCACTCCCGCCGTTCTGAACTGGCCATATGCAGGTTCCGGCACCGAAGAAGATCCTTATGTCGTCGTTTGGATAGACAACGATCCTCGCAATCCGATGACATGGGCAGATTGGAACAAGTGGTGCCTCGTCGCTCTGGTTTCGATCGCCACTCTGGCCGTAGCGTTCGTGTCGAGTGCCTATACTGGAGGTCTCAGCGAGGTCATCGCGCGATTCCACACGAGCGAGTTGATTGTGACTCTGGGCGTGTCGCTTTTCGTCCTCGGTTTCGCAATTGGCCCTTTGATGTGGGCGCCCATGTCCGAAATCTTTGGCCGACAAGTACTGTTCATTGGAACGTATGCTGCTCTCACGGCTTTCAACGCCGGAGCTGCAGGAGCGCAGAATATCACGACGCTTCTGCTCATGCGATTCTTTGCGGGTTCTTTCGGTTCGTCGCCGTTGACTGTAAGCAATCGAATTCTCGTTTTGAGCTCTGTTCTCTTCTCTAACCATAATAGAATGCCGGTGGTATCATCGCAGACATGTTCGACGCCGACCAGCGTGGTTTGGCCATGACCTTTTTTGCTTCAGCACCTTTTCTGGGCCCCGTGATTGGTCCCATCGTCGGCGGTTTTGCCGGAGAGACTATTGGCTGGCGTTGGGTAGAAGGCATCATGGCAATCTTTACCGGCGTTCTTTGGGTTGCCGGGTCTCTACTCATCCCTGAGACATATGCTCCGGTCCTCCTCCGCAAGCGAGCACGCGCTCTTGAGAAGGCCAACCCAGGAAAAGTGTACAAATCTAGAGCCGAGATCACATCTGGGCCGACTCAATTTTCGAAAGTCTTCAGCACCGCACTCATCCGACCTTGGAAACTGTTGTTCGGGGAGCCGATCGTTCTCCTTCTCAGCATTTACATGTAAGCCTTTCACACTACCTCCACGGCTCAGACGTCTAACAAGCTTCGTGTTTCCAGGGCAATCATCTACGGAACACTTTACTTGCTCTTCGCCGCGTTTCCCATCGTCTACCAACAGAAGCGCGGATGGTCTCCAGGCATTGGTGGTCTTGCGTTCTTAGGTGTCGCGGTAGGCATGCTGATGGCCATCGTCTACTGCCTATGGGACAACAAACGATACAAGCGAGTCGCAGCTTCGTGCGGCGGGTTTGCTCCCCCTGAAGCCCGTCTGCCCATGTCTATGGTAGGAGCTTGCGCACTCCCAATCGGTCTCTTCTGGTTCGCATGGACCAACAGCCCCAGTATCCACTGGATGGCTTCAATAGCCGCAGGCGCGCCCTTTGGCTTCGGCATGATTCTGGTCTTCCTCGGTGTGATGAACTATCTCATCGACGCCTATACCATCTATGCGGCCAGCGCTCTTGCTGCGAATTCAGTGTTGAGAAGCCTGTTCGGTATGGCGTTTCCGCTGTTCACCTCTTACATGTATGCCAATCTGGGCATCCATTGGGCCAGCACTATCCCGGCCTTTCTTTCGCTCATGTGTGTACCTATGCCGGTCAGTATTTATCTCGACACGCTCGGCTCAACTATCACTGACTCAAAGACAGTTCTTATTCTATAAGTTTGGCCCCAAGATTCGCGAAAAGTGTAAGTTCGCTGCCGAGTCGGCTGCATTCATACAAAAAATGAGAGGTGGTTAGAAAATTGCGTAGACACTCTGTGCTTTGCTTCACAAGACTAGACCACAACAATGGATAGAAACGAAATTGTACAACAATCCGATTCGATGCGATGCTTCATATGTACTAATCGTGCTTCTTGATGAACGAGACAACACCATCCACAAAACTGGCCGGATTCTCCTCGGCTGTCCAATGTCCACTTCTCGCTACAATGACCTCGGAAACGTCGTCGTAAAACTCGTGCGTCTGGTCCATGGCAACCTGTCTGAGCAGACTCATCTCACCACTCAATGCGGCCGAAGGCATCTTGAGCTTGCCGTCTCGCTTCAACATCGCCTGGTTGTCCTTTGCATCATGCGGGAAGGCACGGTACAAATCGAAGCCAGCTCTCATCGCACCAGGCTGACAGAAGCTTGCACCGTAATGATCCACATCTCTGGGACCGATGCCCGCGGGATTGAAGCAAAGTCTGTCGTAGAAGTGTTTGATGTATATCTTTTCTTTGCCCTGTGTGAGGAGCTCGGGCAGGTCGAGTTGTTGCTGGAAGGTGAAGTGCCACATTCCTGGTGACGTCTTGAATCCTGATTCGTATGGTGTGGAGCCGGGGAGTGGGCACTCGCCAAACATGACGGAGCGGGTGTGGTCTGCGTGAGTCGCGGCGTAGGCGTGAGCAATCATACCGCCGATATCTTGTCCGACGACGTGGATTTTGTCCTTGATGCCTACGGAATTGTCAGTCGTTGACGGGTCGGGCGTAATTCGAGCAGGGCATACCGAGATGGTCATGGACGACTTTGTAAAGATCATCGGCTACGGTGACCTTGTCGTAGCCAGACCTAGGGTGGTTGTTGTCGCCGGCGCCGCGGTAGTCTGGAGCGATGACTCTGTAACCAGCGTCTGAGATGGGAGTGATGACGTGTCGCCACTGGTATGAAGTGTTTGGGTAGCCATGGATCAGCAGAACAGTGCCCTTGGATTGTGATTTGGGAGGGCAGTCGATGTAATGGATCCTGACTTCATTCGCATCGTCGACGAAGGTAAAGCCATGCTGCCACCGCTCGTCGTCAATTTGTGTGGGATTGAGAGAAGGCATGTTCCTAGAGGAAGTTCCGAATTAGAATGGGGGAGAGGGATGTTGGGACCATCTGTGTTTGCAGGCAAGAGCAAACATATACACAATATCGACGCACTAACAATGACATGGTCTGCGGGGATTGTCCATCAGGGTAATTGTCAGACCAACTGGAGGGGTCGACTGAGTGCGGGGCAGCCGAGCATCGGAGAGCTTCAGCGCTGACTTTTGTCGCAGATGTGGCTGCAACGGCTTTCTTCAAAATGGAAATACTCAGCGCCTGCCGGCTTAAACTTCGTCCCTCGTTTTCTCCGAAGGACTTTCGGCCTTCGATCGTGACGTTCTGCGCGACGACGATCCGGAACTTGTTTCACGGTCTGGCTGTGCATGCATCTCTGAGTATCGCGTCCTACACAGCTGAGCCGTGTCGTATCGCTGAGCCCAATCCACCTGGAGATGGTGCATCTGGCGCTGGTACAATGTATTCTCAGGAGGCGATCCTTCACAGCAACATCGTGAATTTATAGCAACACGGTGGATGACCGCGTACCGCCTACGTGGTCTAAGTGTCTCAATATCGCGATCTTGCATGTGCCGGTTCACGCGTAAAAGGACTTCGTGCATTCGTCAACGACTTCGAGCAAAAGATTTGATCTGTTGATCGGAAGAAAAAGGTCATACCAAGTGGTGATCTGCAAGAAGGCTGTACATCATCCTGCATTCCAGTGCTTGCTCACGATCTCTCTCACGTCTTCCACAATGCCGTCCGGACACTCGAGACAAGCAAAGTGGCCTCCATCATCCCTTTCACGATAGAAGACCATGTTTCCGGTCCGCTCCACAGCCCTCTTCGAACTGGGCTCAGTGTCCCACCAGAAGCTCGTGTAGCCGAATGGAGCCTTGATCCTGTTCCCCGGCTCCATGGCAAAAGCCGCAAAGTTCTCGTGTCTTACATTCTCGTAGTACGGCAAGCTTGAGGTCATGATGCAGTTGCTGAAGTAGTATATCGAGACGGTCGTCAAGATGTGCTTTTTCCACTCCTCTGACTTCTGTTTCTCTGGATCAGCAGCTTCGTTGTACTTCTCTCCAAGCCAGACCATGATGCCGACGGGATTGTCTTGCAGCATCCAGCCGATGGTGTGTGGTCGTGTTCGCATCATGATTGCGTAGCCCATGTGGTTCTCGAGCCAATCGTCAACACGACCTTGTACTATCTTTTCTCGATCTGTCAAGTTGACGTTCTCTGGCAGAGGTGCAGGCGCGAAGTTGAAATGCACGACTTTGCAAGTGTCGGAGTAATTTGCACCAAGCTCGCGACCAATCCAATGGCCCCAGTCACCGGTCTGGACACAAAACTTGGCGTATCCGAGGCGTTGCATCAGTGTGTGGAAGAGCCGAGCAGTCTGTTGTAGCTTCCACCCCTTTGGAGGTCTACTGGACCATCCGAACCCAGGCAGACTCGGCACAACACAGTGGAAAGACGGCGATGCAGAACTCGAGCTCAATTTGTTGATGACTTGACTAAATTCGTAGAACGAACCCGGCCAACCATGAACGAGGAGCAGAGGAATTGCATCTGGATTCTCGGATCTGTGGTGTATGAAGTGGATGTTGAAGTCTTCAATGTCAGTGGTGAAATGATTCCACTGGTTAATTTCCTTCTCTTGCTCTCGCCAGTCGTATTTGTCGGTCCAGACTTTGTACAACTCAGTTGCCCATTCTGTGGTGAAGCCGTATTCGGCTCCTGCGCCTTCGACGATATCCTGAGTGGGAACCCTGGTATCTTTGATTTTGCGATAGTAACGCTCGACTTCGGCGTCGGGTATGTTGATCTTGAATGGCCGAATCTCAGAGGACATTTTTGGAAAAGAGTATGTGGTGGTTCTGATCAGTCTGTAGTGGTATTAAGGGAAGAGAAAGTCGAGCTCAGATCAACTGTTTGCAAACAATGCACTTTGCTGTCACCGGAGCCCCCGCCCTTGAACGGCTTCACCCTTCTCTCCGCACCACCCCGCATCGATTGTCTCCACCCTGTCGCCATGTTTCAACTGCTGTTTGCGTCTGCATCGTAATGGGTAGGGACCAGCGCTTGAATGTGTCCGGAAAGCGCTTCGGAAACCACGAGGTCGCTGAAATTCCAAAACTCAAGCCACCTACGCAGGAGCTTTCCGCACGTTTCGTCCCGCTGGCGCTCTGGATTGCGGTTTCCGGAGAAGCTTTACAAAAGCATTTGCCACGGTTCGAATTTCGGAGCAACTGTGGCGACCATACTCGCTCGTTGTGGCCTGTATGGATAACGAAGACTCGGACAATACTCGCTGTACCGATTGCACTCTTCGTGTACAGGAGACTTGTCGTCTGTCGCGCCGGTTCTGGCTCATCGACAACCCCAGGATCCCCATACCCCGCCCTTTGTAGCGCGTACGGACTGTATCCTTCGCCGTGTCTTGGACGACGACTCTCATACATCGAGAACTAGGCCACGTTCTGGGGAAGAACCTTATTCGCCTTCCGTACTGTGAACGGCCACGCGGGATCGCAGCAGCGATCGTTATATATACAGCAGTCGTCGCTTTCTCAGAGACACATCTCAATCTGAATCAATTTTCCATCAACACCCTACAATTTAATCAACCATGGTGGGCTATCTCGATGGCATCCAGGGCAAGACGCTCTACAAAATCATGAGTGCAGCTTGTGGTTCTGCTTTTATGCTTTACGGTTGGGACGCCGGTGTTCTTGGTGGTATTCAGGAGACCAAGGAGTTCCGCGCTGCAATCGGCGACCCTCAGGGAGCATTCGTACGCACCTCACTGAGACAATAACTCGAAGCATGCGATTGACCCTTCTCAGATTATCCCTATCATCGCCGCCATCTACAATCTCGCGGCCGGAGTCATGTCACTTTGCGTCAGTTTCTACGGAATGCAAATCGGCAGAAAGGGCACCATCCTTCTGGGTTGTCTGCTCATTTGCATCGGTGCCCTTCTTCAAGCGAGTACCTACAGCGTTGGACAGATCATAGTCGGTCGTATTGTAACTGGAGCTGGGATCGGGAATATCGCTGCGGCCGTTCCTACTTACATGGTATGTCATATCAGGCTAGTCCCAAACCGCATTACGACATCTGCTGACCAGTCTGCAAGGCCGAAATGTCCCTTGAGGCCAAGGAGAGAGGACCTGAGGTCTCGTATCAGCTTGCCCTTCTCATCACTGGTGTGGCTCTGGCGTACTGGATCGATCTTGGCTTCGTTCAAGGGCTCGATAGACACCCCTGGCTGTGGCGCATTCCGTTGGCACTCCAAAGCTGCTTCGCAATCTTCTCCGCTGTACTCTTGTTCATGTTGCCTGATACCCCGCGTTGGTACTATGCCCGCGGCAAGGAGGCCAAGGGCGACAGGGTGCTGGCGCGTCTTCACGGGCTGCCAGTCGAACACCAGAATGTTCAAGCCGTCAAAGCCGACATCATGGCTTCCATGGAGGAGGAAGATGAGACCGGCAAGATCAGCATCGTCTCCCTGTTCTGGGACAACACCGAGTTGCAGTTTGGCCGCCGTCTACGCACATCATTCCTGATCAACTGGGTACGTATATGTCTCGAATCTTTTGCTTTTCCAAACTAACAAGTCGTCAGGCTCAACAGTTCCTCGGTATCAACATGTTGGTGTACTTCTCGACTCAGATCTTCAGCAATCTCAACTACTCTCCTCTCCTCTCTGGTATCCTCGCTGGTGTTCTGAACACTGCCTTCGCAATCGCGTCCTACCCTCCTATCTGGTACATTGAGAAAGTCGGTCGTCGTGCCATGATGATCTGGTGAGTACCTGCAACAATCTACCTTCTGCTCGAATGAACCAATACTGATACTTGCCAGGTCTGCACTCGGTTGCGGTGTCTGCATGCTCATCTACGTGGTCCTCACGACCCTTCCAGCTCACATGCAGTCGGCCGGTACGAACTGGGGTGCTGTCGCCATCATCATTCTCTACGAGATTGTTTTCGCCTTCGGCTGGCTCGGTACCTGCTGGATCTACGGTCCCGAGATTGCACCTCTAAAATATCGTCACGTTGCTGGCAGTCTCGGAGCTGCAGGTGAATGGTTTTCGACCTTCGTCATGGTCTTCGGTGGTGGCACCGGTATTAACGCCGTCGGCCCCAAGATCTTCATCTGGCCCCTGTTGTGCTGCTTCCTCGCTGCCGCCTACGTCTACTTCTTGTGCCCTGAGAGTAAGTCCTACCAACACAGTTTCAGCATATTCATGACTTGATACTAAATGCTTTTGTTAGCTACCGGCAAGACTCTTGAAGAGATTGACGCCCTGTTCGCTCGTTCCCCCGAGGTCCGCGAGAGATTGGAGCGCGACATTGCCGCTCGCAGAGCAGGCGTCTTGCCTGGAAACGAGAAGTCGATGTCCCGCGACTCTAGCGATATGTCAAAGATGGAGGTCTCCAACATTGAGAAGATCTGATTGTAGACAGAAGACCTGTTTGTAAGGAATGAACACTTTGAGAGTGTAGACGACTACATAGCTCTATAGCAACGATGAACAAGGACCGGCTCCTTATTGAACTTCATGTCCTCCCCTTTTGCTAAAGGCCTGTAGGGTAGACCACATGTATAGAACATCTGCCACATTGTGCGACAATCCCAGGAGGTCCATGTGGTCGGTCATCTGGGTGAATCAGTATGCTGAATTCTGCTCCAGCCAAGTGCAGAGGTTGTATTTGACCGGAAGCAGAATTGCGTGAAGCATGTACCGCGCTTCGTGACCCTGAAGATGCACCATGCCTCGTCGCGAGTTGACTCAGAGGACGCCCTCTTACGCGAACAATAGTGCTTGTGGTATCTATAGATCTATAGCAGTGGTGGAAACGTGATACTATCCCAGATCTATCTGCAGGGCCCTCTTCAGATCTGGAATTGAACAGGCCAGCACATCTCTTGCGCCTTGAACTGGCGGCAACGGTCTGCCTGGGTCTTGGGGATCGGTATGGCAGTAGGTCCCATGACTCCAGCTGACGCTACGAAGTTGGTGGAAGAGCCGCACTCACAACGGACTGACTTCTGAAGCGTGCTGAAAGGATGCCTTGACTAGTTACTTTCATAACATCGCACATCAGAGACCCTTGCACGCATGCTCCAGCTGGAAGCTTGGAGAATTTGGGTAGCTTGCCGGCTAACATAATCCAGAATACACCACGTGGTTGTTCGAATCTTGGCACAGCTGCAAGGAACGGCGAACACGAGCCAACTTCAGCTGGGCTGATTTAAACTTTGCCGACTTCTCTCCATCCAGGAGATCAATATCATGGGGCAGATTTCGTGATAGTCAGGTACCAACGATGTCTACCACGTCGAATGCGACTACTTGTCAACAAACCCTATAGACTCGGCTTCACAGCGCTCTGTTCTTTGAGGTCATTGCTATCTGGTGAAAAGTGGTGGTATATGCTGGAACTAAACACATTGCTGTCCCGACGCCCCTACGACGTCCCCAGACGCCTTCCAAGACTACCACTCGGCCTCTCCGAACGCCCTCAGTCCCTTTCGGACAGCTGGAGTCTTCGCATCGCCATCTTGGCTCTCCGACTTCGGTTCCAATTACCACCATGCTCAGCTCCTGTTCAGCTGTTCTCCCAGACATCCAGACCCGGATCCCCGATTCTACAATGTTGTGGAGTGTGGGTCTGCTTCTGTGAAGATGATCTATAAAAGATCCAAAGTCCGTCCTCCGTCCCCAGCAGTCTTCTCTCCAGACCAGCTGACAGTCGACTCACTCAAGCCTACAACCTCTCTTCACCAGACTAATCTCGGTTCATAGACCTTATGCTCTTCTCTGCTTTGCTGGTCAGCCTTGCTTTCTCCTGCATCGCATCGGCTGAACCTCTTCCAACTCCCGACTTCTTAGACCTCGCGGCGATTGACGCTCTTGGTCCACCTCCGCCAACACCCACACTCGATCTAGCAGTCACCTCAGAGATCGTTGCCTTCAACACTGCCTCTGCAGCATCTGCCGCCGCCGCAGATATCACCAACGCTGCTGACTCGGACAACACCGTTATTGTCGCCAAATAGCCGGACAAACCTAAGTGATCATGGGCGGCCGTATCTCCATCCCCTCGCCATCCACGGTGTGTGACCCTTCCACAGCTTTCAGCATCCAGTATTCGGCCAGTGGAAATTCTACCTGGGACAGCCAGTGGATGTGACTTGCGGATACACCATCCGGACAAGTCGGAGGTTTGGTTCAGCCTGTGGCCAGATCTCAAGCAGCAACGTTCTTCAGAGATCTTAACGGGCTTCTCTATTCCGCGGATCTTGCCACCATGAAGTACACCGGCGTGCAGAACTTTTTCACATCTGAATGTCTTTTGTTCACACCCAGTGACACCACCCTTCCTTGGGGCTGGAGCACGGTGCCGGTGACCATCAGTTCGACAAACACTCTCGAAAATGGCTATGCGATCGACCCGCCGTACCCTGACTTTGTCCTCTTGCGAGACCAAAGTTGCGTCTCGGAGCTACAATATTATCCCAGTGGCGGATTCGATCCTCAGCGATACACCAATATCACTTTGAACGTGGTCAAGACCGGTACCTGCCCTGGAAAAGTATGCAAGCTGCTTCCTGCTGGACAAGGGCCTGTGCCATATCCCGACACGCCTGCCAACTTTCTTGCATTGGGTGACTTTGCCAGCGCTGCCAATAAAGCCGAAACCCCATCCGGCTATCAACAGACATTCGTCAACCAACAAGCATCGAACAACGCGAATGGCTACCTTGGGTACACTACTCTTCCTACCTATGATGTCGCCAGCTGCTCCAAAAAGTGCGATTTCATCGTCGGCTGCCAAGCCTTCAACATCTACTTCGAGCGCGATCCAAAGGTAGAGCCAGGCAGTGGAGACAACTGCGACAATCCTCCTAGCACTACCAATATCAAATGTTCGTTCTGGGGTGGCCCAGTGACCAAGGAGAACGCAGTGAACACTGGACAGTGGCGCAAAAACTTCCAGATCGTTATCGCCGGATCCAATGGTAAGTTTTTCACGGCATCTCTCACCTTTCATTCTTCCACATCCTAACTCATGTCTCATTGCCCTTCATCGTCTTGCTTTCTTCGTTCCACACTTTCTCTCGAGATCCTGAACCACTTAAACTGACACCACACCACCTAGGCTACGTCAACAACGCCATTGCCCCGATCCCCAACTACAAATCAGCCGCCTACTACGGCAACAGCATCGTCGTGCCTCCAACCACCGACTGCTCTTCCAACAACCCCACTCTTGCCTGGCAGCTCTACAACGACGGCACTCCGTTCTCTGCATCTAGATGTGCAGCAGCCTGTGATGCCTACTCTGCTCAAGCCCAAGCCAATGCCACGGCTGCTGGTACCACCAACCCTGTACTGTGCAACTACTTCAACACGTTTATCCTCAACAAGGGCAAACAGGCTCTGGGACAGATGTGTTATCTATACAGCCAACAATTCAAGTCGAGCAGGGCTACAGCAAAGACACAGATCGATAGTGCAGGGAACGCGTATACGTACTCCTTCAGTTATGGCTTTGCGAGATCAAACGCGGTTGGTAGTTGTGGCGCCAACTACTGAGCTACTCTGATGTTCTCGGTGAGGAAGCCGGCAAGTGTATGCGACGAGGGTGTTATGCATTTGGGATGGCGACAATGAGTAGAATATGGGCAGGCAGACATGACATGTTTTCATACACTTCTTCTCGCTTTGGTTTTGTTTTGATATAAATGATTCCCATCACAATACAACAAGATATGCTTTCATTATCTACCAAAAGACATTGTATCTACGATTCTCTGCCACGTTTCCTCCACCTACCCCAAGACCCTTTCCTCACGGCCCTCAAGTCATCAACATTCAAAATTCCCACTCCCTCTTGCAGCAATACCTCCCAGATCTGATCGCGCAAGTTGCGTGGCCAGCGAGGCGTGCCCCAGTATCTGGGGACCAGAGCTCGAGCTTCGGCCATGCGCACATGGTCCGCAAGTTTCTTGCGTTGTGCAGCTGTGATGGCAAAATTCGATAGGATGCCGCCACCGGCTTTAAAATTGGTGGATGCGTACCACGAGTTACTGGGATTGTACTTGAAGCGCAGAAGATCAGAGTCAGGGCGGACTAGATTGCCGTGGGCTGTTTGGAATCCAGACGTGGGTGTCGAGACAGCAGGGTCGCCGTCAAAGGCCAGAGAGGTCAGGGGAGCGTCGAAGAAGATGTCGCGGTAGCTGTCGTTCGCAGCGATCAAGTCAAATGGAGCATTGCCGGAAGCCACGATGGTGATAGCTTTCTCGACGCGGTGCGTGCCGTTCCAGTGAGTGAGCCACTGTGCGTCTCGCAAGCCCTGCAGCTGTCTGTCTAGCTTTGCATAAGTCTCATGGCCGGAAGTCTTGAGATCAACGAGCAGCACAAGCGTCTGATTCGGGTCTACGTTGAATACGCCGTGCTTGCCGACCGAACTCACATTGCCGACCTGTGAATTTGCATTCATGACCCGCAGCACTTGTTGCAGCGGCTCAAGATACACCGACTCGAGTGTCACATCCCTGGTCAAGCTGCCGATGTCGTGGCCCACCAAAAGGTCATCGTCAAAGAGCCACACGTCCGCCTCGACGCTGATGCATCCGGAGGCCAAGGCAGCATACAGTG
This sequence comes from Aureobasidium namibiae CBS 147.97, assembly GCF_000721765.1. Taxonomy (NCBI): domain Eukaryota; kingdom Fungi; phylum Ascomycota; class Dothideomycetes; order Dothideales; family Saccotheciaceae; genus Aureobasidium; species Aureobasidium namibiae. The sequence goes on along the minus strand of NW_013581183.1, from coordinate 183,311 downwards.
GTGTCCGACGCCAGTAGTCGTTGTGCGAGTGGCACGGCACGGGGATCACATTGCGTAGAAAAGCTTCGCGCTGAGGGTGAAATGGCTCTGGAAAAACATGCGACGGGCCTGAGAAGACCTCGTCGAAGTCGTCACGCATCTCTCCATAAGGTAATGTTGACGAAAATACAACGTGGAAAAGAGCCCTGTCATCGAATTAGCCTATGATTGCAGTGGGTCTGGAATATCATTCTTACAGGGCAACGAAGAAGCCCACGGCACTTGCGAGAACATGTCGTGCTAGTCTTGTACATCCCCAACCACGGACGCTGAACCGTGGACGTAGCGAGGGAGCGAAGGCACACCTCTCGATGTCTCTGTGATGGCCACGTTCAATACAACGCAGTCTCGACTTTCGAGCATCGCGATCATTTTCGTACTCGCTGGAGTCGTCCGCTGTATCAACGAAGCTATCAAGACGAATGAGATCCTCCGAGGTGGGATCAAGGGCCTTGTTGCCCATATCGAAGGCCAACCGAGGTATTGAGATCTTCCCTGTAGCTATTGATAAAATAGTGAATCAAGCTCTACACAAGGATAGGATGAGGATAAAACAAGCAAGTTCCTGCCCCAGATATAAGCAATTGCCGCGTTACACATGCCTGTCCGAGCCTAGTCGCAGTGCCGCGTCATCAACTTGGTGCATGTCACTGCGAGAATGTCACTGGGATTGCGGAGAGAGCACGTGGAAAAGCGCCGCACCGCCCGCCGCGACTAGATGCTCCGTTGGACGTCGCATACCTTTTTGTTCTGCTGCAAAAGGCTTGCCTCTACCCTCGCCTTCGGGAAACATGCTTTTGGAGGAGACTGGACGCTCATCACCAGATGCCTGACTTCTCGCAAATCTTCGCGTGACTAGGAAGCCTCTCGAAGAACACCCAAAGGGATTACTCCACGGTTCATGTCAAGTCCTGTGCGGAGTGTCGCGAGACCCGAGTTCCAGGCATCGGTCGTCGTGCCATCCATGGAATGATTCGCGGGATAGACAGGGAGCAGTGAATCTCACAGCAGAATCTAGCAGCTACTTAGTAGGCCTTGGCGGATATCACGTGATGGGACGGCGCAAAGTCTCCATTCGAAATCCATTGACCTCAATTCCCAACCTTTCACAGCTCTCTCATAGGAGTTAGAATCGATTATGGCTACAAAGTATGGCGCAGACACTTGAATGGCCTCGATGAGACGTCCCGTCTAGATCACAGCATGCTGATATCAGTTGTAGCCAGAGCCCGATGCCCGGGCCCGTTATTGCCTTTTTGAGTACGTCCTATCACTTGCCTACAATTAACAGTGCTGGTGCACACAATGGAGCTTATCATGAGGAACGGACTGAAAGCGTTGGACTATAGTATCAAGTATTCCCCACATCATCGTCAAGACGGGTGCCGCTCCTCTGGAGCGTATCAAGCTGCTCATCCAAAATCAGGTTTGCATTTCCAGCTAGTTTGCCCCTGAGCTGCTAGCGACGAGGATCACCTGACGTTATTGAACAGGACGAGTTGCTCCGCTTTGGTCGTCTCACCAAGCCTTACGCCGGCATCTACGAGTGCCTCAAGCGCATCATCACTGAGGAGGGTATCGCATCCCTCTGGCGCGGCAATACCGCGGGTATCATCCGCTACTTCCCAGCTCAGGCCCTGGACTACGCTTTCCGCGATACCTACAGATCTATGTTCGCCTTTGAGAAGGGGCGAGATGGTTACTGGTTGTGGATGGCCGGTAATATTGCCTCTGGTGCTGCTGCTGGTGCAACCAGACTCCTCTTTCTCTACCCGCTGGACTACGTCCGTGTTCGTCTTGCCAACGACATCAAGGACGCCACTAGTAGCGAGCGTCAATATAATGGCCTCATGGACGTCGTTGAGAAGACCATCGCCTCTGACGGTATCGCTGGTCTCTACCGTGGCTTTTTGCCGTCCGTCATTGGTATTATTCTCTACCGTGGCCTCTGGCTCGGCATAATGGACATCATCAAGCCTCTTGTCCTCACCGGTGCCCTCGAGGGCAACTTCCTTGCCTCTTTTCTCTTCAGCTGGACCGTCGCCACGATTGTCAGTCTCGCCACTTACCCGCTTGACACTATCCGCTCTCGTCTGATGATCAGATCCGGTGAGGTAAGTCATGAAATTGCATGTCTGTGCTCAGAACCTTCGAACACTGACCTGCATACTCTAGGCTATCAAGGACGATTCCTTCATCGATGCTAGCGGTCAGATCCTTGCTACGGGAGGCTTGAAGTCTCTTTGGAAGGGCGCTGACGCCGACGTCCTCCGAAGTGTTGGCAGTCTGGCCCAATTCTTCATTTTCGGCTATGCCTTCTAGTTGGAGTCAGTGGTGCAAAGAATAGCTGCTTGCCACCTCATGCCATCGTGAGTACCACGTTCATTAGATTCGACACGTCTGCCCATGCTATACAGCAGATTCGGATGTGCGTCTTCCAGGCTGAAGTTGGTCTATAGCCTGTAAGGAAGACCACGTGGAGATGCAAGGCGGAGATGATGGCTGATTCTACATATCGAAGACAGTTTGGAATCGAACCCAATCTCGTGGGAAACCTCGTTTTGCTTGGGCTCCATAGTAATAAAGTCAAGAAGCAGAGTAAATCCAAGCTAGAGCATCATTCCAGTCAGCGAGTTGCGGTTTCACGTATCTTTATGTGGTCAACTAACAGTGTTGGTACTGAAAAACGAAGACCACTTTTGGATCGATTGACGATTGAAGTTAGTGCGACGGTCAGGGTTTAGGGTTCAAGTATAGCAGAGAGAAAAGATCAAATGGATTATATACTACGTTTGAGAATAAATTGGAATATCGTTAAGAACAAAGACCTTAAATAGCAAGGAAACAAAAGAACATGAATGGAACGAGAAGAACACGATCCAAGTGCCTAGTGGTCATGTGCGTCAAGATGCAGTTTTTCGCTAGGCCAGAAAAGGTGGTTTACTATAAGCGCGAGGTTAGGAAAAGATCATAGGTGGCATTGGACGAAGGCTACCTGATCTGAAGCCAACTCTAGTTCCAAGAAAGGACTGTATGAGTGTGAGTCGGCGTGAACCACGTGGTCGAAGATGGAGGGGGAGGTGGTGGCCCAGGTGGAGGACGAGAATGGCCAGGAGGTAGACCGGGAGATTTTGGAGGGCCAGGAGGGTTACCAGGAGGGCCAGGTTGGTCTGGGAGGTCTCTTGCAGGTCCTGTAGGGGCAGAGGATGGAGGTTGGGGAGCGGGTTGATGATCATGCGCAGGCAGTGGTTGATTCCAACCAGATCCATGATGGTCCCCAGAACCACGATGATGACTATCACGATCGCGGTCCTTCTCGTTACGCTTTATAGATGACTCGCGCTTTTGGATCACAAAACTCGCATCTGAGTCATCCTGTTCGAGTTGAGCTGCTCCAACGACGCTGCAGATGGTTGTAGCACTCTTGATCTCAGCTTTACTGCATCAGCGACCGGATTTGGGTAACAGTTCCATTCAAAAATCCTCACCATCCTTCTCTGACGCGCTGCATCTCTTGGCAATACAGTAGTTCAGATATCCCGAGTAATGTTCCGATGTGCAGATACACTTGCTGTCGCTTGGTGCGCAGCCCGTCTTTTTGATCGCTCGAGCAATGCAGGTACTCTGTGTGAGATCAGTGTGTGACTTGTGTTTCAGATAGCCCCAGAGCTCCTACTCCACAGGAAGCGATAATCGCGGCCCATGAGCCAGCGGCCCAGGTGATCAGCAGAAACGCGAAAAACTTCATGGTTGAATGCTCGTTGCGCGGTAGCCCTACTTGTGCGACGGCGTCACTCGCTATATATTCCTAGACTATGTTGGGAGGGCCATCAGACCGTTGAGAAACAGACCTTGGGTCAACCTTAGGTCCGCTGTGTGCCGTGTTCCAAGCCATGTCGTGAAAAACACAGCTGCTGTCGGCCATGAGAACGCTCGTCTGATTCGAGTACCAAAGATAGATCCGACAAAGCCATGGTCACGTTGATGAAGTGGCTTGCTGCATCTCTATCTCTTTGCGATGACGATAAACCTATGTGGGAGTTCATGTCAGGTTAGAGACTTACTCAACACCCCTTTGTGCATCGAGCGATGCACAGGACAAACCTTCATCGGGTACAGATTGACATCCGTGGAATGGGGAGCAGAATCCCATGCAAGACACATGCATGCGGACTCGCTAGAGTGAGCGACATGGTACATCTGACCTAATGCTCTTTTCAGCTTGTCTCTGGAGAGTTTCTGGATCGCAGGACACATTCCCCATTCACCATTCACTAGTATACTTAAGCATTGGACTATTGAGACGCTATTGGTTTCAGGGTTGTTCCTAGAGTCCGTATTCTCTCAGGTGCATGCCGTGCCTGCCGTGTCTTTCGGATCCATACAGAGTACAGGTGCTGTCAAGTTCTAATCTGGTCATCTCAACAACTCAGTCCGATGCTAGACATGAGCTGCCCAAAGAATCTTCCAAACGACCCTTTCATTTGTGTTCCATATTCGAAGATGGATTCTGTGCTGAGAGAAGAGCAGGAAATGAGTAAGAAGAGAACATCTCGAGTGACGCAGTACAAAGAATGCTATATCTCTATTGCTGTGTGGTAACTCAAAACAATACATCCTCAATCCTTGATCTCGCGTTTCCAACTAAAGTGAGATCCCGAGCTCTCACTCTGGATCAGTGTTTTCTTGTAGAGCCACTGGGAAACTTCCACACTGAGCTTGTCGAGACATCTGGTGACTATCTCCGCTAGCCATAATGTGAATGCCAACAAGATGAACTGAGGGACCAGATAGTTGATCTCAAGACCGAAGGGCCCTACTGCTGGTAATGGCAGTAGATTGATCCAGTCAGGAATGACCCCAATGTGTCCTTCTCTGATCCTCCCGCTGGCTGCGTACAGCCTATCGCCCAGAGTCCATAGCACGGGGCCATGAACAAGATAGAAACCGAACGAAACACGACCAAGATACTGACAGAATGAATTCTCGAAAAACCTTTTGAGCCAGATAATATGGGGTGTGGAGGTGACAACGCAAACTGCCGCCCAGAACCGGAAAAACCATCTAAAGTCCCAGAAAGCTTGTGGCTTGAGATACGAGAGGTAGTACCACCCAGGAGACTTCCTGAGATGGTAAATATCATTAGAGATGGAAGGAACGCCGCCAAGATATAGACCGATCACGAATATCAGATACGCAATCCAAGTCTTGTGCTTCTTGAGTGCATGCAGTCGACGTGGTAGATGTCCTCGTGCTGAGAGATGATCAAAATCGCAGATGATCATCCCTGCGACAAACAAACCACAGTACCAGCCGTCCACGACGTAGAGGAAGTAATACAGGAGGACGAACTCGCAGAGCAATCGGGAATTTCTGCCACAGCCAGACAGCGCCAACAATGAAGTGTAGACCACGATCGATCCTCGGAACTCCATCGGTATCGACCACGTGTGATCATTGTATGCGTTCCAAGCTTCGCCTTGGAAGACGAAGCTGTAATTCTTGAAATCGCAATACCATTTCCAGAGCTCACCAAGATATGTAGACTCTGGCATCTGAGCAATGGGGTTGCTCGACCTGATCTTGAAGAGGTGCCACGAAGTCATCCAGAGGAAAGTCGTGCCCGCGACCGGAATGTAGAGTCGAAGCCATCTGCGAAACAACGCAGACGCCAAGTTCTCTGACATCCTGGTTGCATCTCCTGCTTGTATCAAGCTGAGAGGCTTCATAGACAAGACGTAGCCTGAGATCACAAAGAAGACGGCGACTGCGAGGTGGCCTCCTGAGAAGAGTATGCGAATGCCTGGGAAGCAGATAATCTGATACACTCCGTCCCAGCCGAACGCATTCTCGAGGATGAATTCACCGCCGGTCCCGGAGTGCCCCCAGACTTGGTGATGCAGACTGAAGACCAAGAGTGCTGCAAAGCCGCGTAGGCCGTCGAGGTATGCTGTTTGATGCAGCTCTAGTTTGCAAGGTTTGTCTTTCTCATGGACATCTGGACGATTGACTCCAGAGGCGAATGGCATGGACCACGTCCTTCTCACTTGGCGTTTCTGAGATTGTGGACCATGGTTGCCAAGCATCGCTTCTATCTCATGGAGGTTTTCCTCGACTGACATGATGTTGCGAGGTGTGTCAGACATTGTAAGGATGGAGTTTCTGGGAACCGTGTGACGAGAGGTAATCCGATAGCAGCAGATCGCAATCATATCAGAGGACATCCGTGACCATCATATCTGATGGCGTGGACTTTTCCCAGAAGCCTGCTGGACCCCTAAAAGAGTCTTACAAGGTTCTGATTATTTGTCGCAAGCTCGTCCGTTATCTGGATGTCTCTCAAAGATCGGCCGCTCGAGCGGAGTTGGATTGGCCAGCATGGAACCCACCTTGAACAGATTGAATCGGAGGCGTCAGCACGGCAGTGCTGCACGAGATCGTTACCACCCTATGGGGTCATCAGCTTTGGTCGTACTAGTCTAGATCGTGATAGTCGCTCAAGCACGCTGAACCCGGCCCAGCTTTCACTTGAACAGGAGCTCATCATTGGCCAATAACGGAAGAGGTCAATGATTTCGGACAGCACTGAAGGTACATGCGCACGCCTGTACCACTGGAAACACTCGAAGCATGTATCCCGCGGTCAAATATGAGATGAACATAACATATTGATAGATCACAGATGATGTTTGCGACCCACATCCCTGTCTGTTTCTAATCTTGGATATCGGTCATGGATCCCGAACAGAGTTTCAGCCAGTGCGTTCGTTCTTTGCACTTAATGGTCTAGTTGTCGGAAACAAGCTGACGGTACATGTAGCACGGCTGAAAGCGAGGACGGGACCTGCTTCTGTTTGTAGCGATAGTATCTGAAGTATCTTCCCAACAAGTTTAGTTCTGCACACCCCGCTACCCCACCATGTTTGAGAGATAGCGTTCTGTTGAGTGTCAGGTTGAACATCTGTGCTCGAGCATCAATCAGGTGGCGAGTGTGATACAGAGATGTCCTCCCGGATTCTATCGGCAAAAGTACGAAAAACACGCTCTCGAACTCATAACAAAGTTCCTTACGGAAGCTTTCTATCTCGTTAATTATTGGTCTATCTGGATTCGTTTTGCATCGATCATGAATGGTCTCCATCGAAGCCGCAAAACATCGCTCCGCGCTTTTTTTGCCATGCAGATACAGCAGCTTTTCATTCTCATCATCATATGTTCCATCATCTGCGTTTCGCTCCATATGCTCACGAGCGCACCATCGGAGCTTGTCATCGAGTCGAAGAGATTCCCTCGCAAGATCTGGCAATCTTGGAAAGTCGATCCCACACGATTCGAGAGCAGAGACATTGAGCGAGCTAGGACTTGGACTGTCAAGAATCCTGGTCATCGATATGAAGTCTTGACGGATGACAATGCTGATTACTACGTCGAGCACCATTACGGACCACTGGGACTCAACAGACCGGATATTGTCAACACGTACAAGTCCCTCAACGCCAGAATCATCAAGTCAGATCTGCTGCGATATCTGATCATGTACGTTGAGGGTGGAGTCTACGCCGACATCGACGTGGAAGCAATCAGACCCATCAAGCGCTTCCTCCCCAAGATATATGACGAAGCAGAGGTGGACATGGTGATCGGCATCGAGGTTGACGAGCCGAGTTTTGCAGCCCATCCAGTCCTGGGATCAAAAGCTCAATCCTTCTGCCAATGGACCTTCATGTGCAAACCCAGACTACCCGTCATGATGCGTTTGATTGAGAACATCATGAGATGGCTTCATGATCTGTCAATCAAGCAAGGAAAGCCGATATCTGAGCTATACCTTGACTTCAATGAAGTCTTGACCGGCACTGGTCCATCAGCATTCACCATCGCGATCCTTGCAGAGATGTCAAAGACAACCGGCAACCCTGTACGGTGGAACAGGTTCACCGGTCTCACTGAAGCTAAGCTCGTCGGCGGAGTGTTAGTTCTCCCAGTTGAGGCGTTCGCAGCCGGGACTGGGCACTCTGACTCGGGCAACCACAAGGGCAAGGGCGCTATGGTCAAGCACCACTTTCACGCCTCATCCTGGCCTTCTAAGCACCCGCGCTTCAAACACCCCGTCTATGGCGAGGTTGAGAAGTGCAATTGGGATCTCGAATGCGTCAAGCTGTGGGATGCCAACACGGCTTTCTTCGACAATCTTCCAGAAGAGGAACGGCTGGAGATCATCAACATCAAGGACAAGAAGCACTCTGATGTGCCCAACCCCCCCATCGTACACGACAGAGCCGGTGACAGACAAGACTTGCCAGTTGAGATTCGCATTCAGGAGCGATTCCCACTGCAGATTTTCGTTGAGGATGGGTCCGAAGAGTCATCAGGAGAACCACTCTCTGATCACTTTGATACGTCTGAGCCTGACAATCCTTCGGCGATGGCATTGAACTCAGGCTCGCATGAGTTACGAGAAGCAGAGATGAAGGACCCACAAGTCGACAGCTTACCGCCTATGGGTCCCGGTGCCCCAGCCGAACTGGAGACGGCAGAAGAAATACACCTGGAGGCTAGAGACACGCAGGACGCGAACACAGTTCCTCTGGCCATAAGCGGGGGGCTAACACCCGGGCTTGACATGTGAAACCACCCTCTAAGCGTCGGCGGATGCACTCAATTCCGACTCATGGTACAAGCCATGAACGAAAAGCTTATCTTGTCAACGAGCGGGATGCGGATCCTGTGATCCATGTACGTTGTGATTACATGATTTGTCGCGGTATCCAATAAGTACATAGATACCATACGAGAAGTAATTGCGCCATTCCAGGCAGAGTTTCCCGTAGCCATCTTGGTTGAGTCACATTGTTCCTGCAGTTTCTCCTGCCCTACCATCACGGTCTGTAGCGCACCATCCCACGGCAGCGCATGTTGAGTTCCAAGCGTTCACTGCATGGCTATACCAGTCTAATCTCCCCGCATAAGTTACTTTCGCAACCTAAGCCTGATCTGGATTTCCAGCTCCCGTCTGATGTGGCCGCACGTACGCAGGCAGTAAATGCCATCGCTTACCTGGAGTGTATGTTCATTGCTGTGTATGTAGTCCTTGACGAATGCTTGTGAGATAAGAATATTGGATTCCATGCAGTGGTCCAGATATTGGAGACGAATCGCTATGCCTTAAGGCTCTATCGTCGCTTAGACAGACCCCTGCGGACGCCGAGATCCGCTGAGACCAATGAAGACGTCTATCTATAGTGTCTGAGATTCTTCGGTGGTAGCACCAAGCAGCCTTCCCTTCTCTGACGCTGGAGAGTTTTCGCCAACGATGACTGTATCAATCGCTATTTCATAGATAATGCACTGGTTGAGTGCACGATCATCTCTAGATAGATGATTATCCAGGCTATATCACCATGGCGACGGTCCAGGACTCAACCTTGCACCCAAGGGCAGAGGCCTAGATCCTGGAACAGGTCTTCAGCCAAAACATCAATCAATCCCGCTCTAGTATCCTCAATACCAAACGCCAGGAACAAAGGATCGTCTAGATATCCGTGATACTTCTGTCCGTGTGTCTTCCAACTGATGCTAGTCACGTAGAACATCTCAGTGTGCCCATCGGGAATCTCTTTGCTGGGGTCATTCTCGTACAGTAGCGAATGCGTGTCCTTGGTCAAAGCGGCACGCCCGTGGATCCACAGGGGCCGTTGCGAGATCGCATAGATGGCAAAAGGCGCATTACGTTGGAAAGCCATCACATAGGGCTCATAGACTCCATGCCAGTCGTGATAGGACTTGTGGTGGAAGATCGTAAAGATGAAAGTATTCGAGTCGTTCGGAATGCACCCAACGTCCGCGCGCTTGCAGAGTGTGATAGACAGTGAGTTTGTTGCCTGGTGGATGGACTCGTCCGTCGGAGTCAAGGGTGGCATATACGTAGTCAGACACACATCATCCTTGCTAGCCGAATTGACAGCAAGGTCTGGCCCAACAGAGCCGTCAAACGATAGCTGGGCAAACACTCTGTGTGGAAATATGTCATGGTGCGCGTATGCTTTGTTCTCGCCGTCCCAGAAGAGAAAGAAGTTCTTCTCCATGCCACGCACGGGTGGCGGTCTTTGAACTTCTGTAGCATGAGTGAAAAGCTTTGGTACAACGGATCTCTCGGCATTGAAGTCGTCAAGCAACATACGAGCATCTTCCATCCAGATACCGATGCAAGAGTGAGACGACTGCGAGCCATACATGATGTATGGTGCATCGGGACCGTAGTACATACGGGCATCTCTTGGTCCCGATCGGAAGTTGAAGTATGCGAATTCTTCTGTGCAGTTTCCTGCAATCGAGGGCTCGATGGGAAGAACGGTCGGCTCAGCTGTGCAGACCATAGTTCCGTCCAACAGACCGACGTTGCATGTCATCTCTTCTGAAACAGATATATCCTGCCCGCTTTGTTCGTGTTGGGCAATCATGATCCATAGATTGTGATCTGTGGGATGTGGTATGATGTTCGGATTGTAGACGTTGACGCCGCCGCCGGTGAATATGGAACTGAATTTTCTGTTTGAAGTCGACAGTGAGAACAGCTCGCGATAATCGGTGCCATCGGGGAGAGGGCTATATTCCTCGTCCTGGTCATCTATATCATCGGTTGAGGTAGCTGTGATGTTGGCAGTTGATTTGGGTGACGTCTCATGAACAACAGAATCGCTGGGAGTCTTCCTGATCTCGTCTTCGTGAAAGTCCTGAGCGTAGATACTCTCGAGATAGTCGTCGTCTTCAGCTTGATTGGCACCAAGGAGTACACTTAGGTTCTCGTCTTTGGCTGAATTGGAGGAAGATACGATCAGATCGTTGCCTAGGAGCTGGGGAACGGTCTTTTCGTTATTGGGTCCTACCACTGGCTCGGTGGAATCTTTGGGAGCGAATAGGAGGAAGCAGAAAATCAAGATTCCTGCAGCAATTGATATGAGACCTATGTTTGTGCGCCTTTGGGAGCGTTTCAACAGCATTGTGTCTCTTGACAAACTTCAACTGGCTGGTCCAGAAAACCTCAAGTACGTGGATCGAAGACTGGTGGGAAATTAGGGGGCTTGACAAAGGAATCACTCTATGCCGCAGTGCATGCCATTGAGCCGAGGGATCACTTCAGATACAGCTCGCGCAGCTAATCAGTCTATCGAGCAGACTAGGAACGTTGCAAGTGTAGACGATAGGTCCAGCGACAGACTTATGTGGATTAGTCATGATTGGGCATGTAGAGGACAGTGATGATACAACACGCTATGTACTGTACCTCAAGAAGCTTTTTCGTCTGCAACCCTCCTAAGCGAGGTCTGCGAGCTGATCAGGATTATGGCTTGGATCCACCTTCACATCCTAGCTCCCGCTGTCCAGGGGTCGACGACTTGGGACCTGCCGAGCCGTCCCCACAGGTTCAGCAACGATCGTCACGATTAAGTTTGGGATGTCTAAAGCTAATAATATTCAAGTTGGGACTCGACATGGTTTCACATTATGTACCGGTCGTGCCGCTGCCCCGCGCCATACAAACTTGGCCGTCTTCGCTGTGGCCTTCCCCACGGTCACAATTTCCATTGTCGAATAACACCATCCAGCAAAGAACTGTATGGTGTCCTCGGAAGTTTACAGGATCCTTGCATGTGAGGCATGTCCATCCGCCTCTAAGAACTGACTATCGGAATCTATTCCATGTACGTCTCCTGCCAGATGTTGCATACGTGGTTCTCGAAAAGAGAAGCAGCTAGTATTCGAACGTGAGCTTGAACATGTTGAGTGGTCCATTGGGACCTTGCGAAAAGTATAGCTCATTCGGTTTGGATGACCATCCTGGATGGGCCGAGATACCATAACCATTCCAACCAGAGTCACCAGATAGAACCATATATGCGCGGGTCCAAGGTCCCCAAGGTCTCTCTGCCAGATAGAAGAAACTATAGTCGAGGTAAAGGTTGCACATCAAAATGTAGCGTTGGAAGTAGGAGCTCCAGAATACGCTGCCATATTGACTACACGCGAAGCGACCACCAATCTCAGCCGTCCGCATACCGTACCGAGTGGCATCTCTCGCGGCTGGGATACCACGTCTCCAGACTGGTGTAGCGTCGCCGTCAGCAGAGAACAGAAGGTACTCGTATTTGCGGGCGTCGAATGCCGCATCGTTAGCTTTCACCCGACCCACGATTATGTTCCCAAACGGACCCTGTTGATTATAGTTGTAGATGTAGCCTTTGGATCTCAAGGTGGCAAAGAGACCCAGCTGGACTGATTCTGGACCTGTGAGTAGTGGTCCGAGCCTTTTTGCAATGGGCTGAGTCTTGCCCAGCGTTACTGCAACGATGCCAGCACCTTGGTCGACAAAGCTTCCATCTGGTCCTCCACGAGTAATCTCCCACACGTAAGCAATCCCGGTAGTGTCGTTTATGGCTGCAATATTCGAAGTGTCCATGCCGTATTGCGATTGGGGTGCAACTGGCTTGGGATCTCCATGCCATGGCAAAGCAAGTTCGTAGGCCCCGACGTTGGAGTGTGCTACCGCGTCGATGACTGAGACATTCTTGGTCCCATAGAATGCAGGACCCATGGCGAAACCACATGTGTCGATGTCTGGAGAGCACATCATGTCACCACAGTTCCAGATATGTCTACCGCCAAGGAAGCTGGATCGACATTTGTCGCCTCCGAGTTTGTGCTCTGCCATTGGCCCAGTGAATTCGATGTTTCCAACATATTGAATGTGCCATTTGGTGCCGTTTTGGCGCGAGAAAGTCTCGTTATCGGGTAATTGTTGGGCCGTCCTCGATTGTGGACTGCAAGCGATGACGATTGGAACGACGATAACAGCCAAAAGCGACAGGAAAATCATCGTCAAGATGAAAGCAACAGATATGATGTGAGCGAATGGCGATACCGTCAAAGAATGTGGAGTCAGATGAAGTACCAGACGAGATGCAAGGTTATAGCAGAATCCAAAACAGATACACAGAACATTGCGAGTGCGAGATGCCGGCTTCTTATGCGAGGCGACGGTCCCAGATTGTTTGTCGAAATTGTTCGTTTTCGCCATCGTCGTGTCCCCTTTTTTGTCGGCGAGGGCGTGTATAGGGGCGCAGGGCGTGGATAAAGATACACTCAATTCCCAGACGTTGTGACACCGCCCCTATCCTAAGTACAGTAAGCCTTCAACAAAAGTAAAGGGGCTCACAGGGAAGAAGAGGCCGAGCACGACGCTTTTGAAAGCCTGGGTACGTACGTCATGCCTTCTTGTCAAGCTATCTCTGGCCATGGCTTTCGATTTTGAACAACATGCAAGCCTTCCAGGCTTGTCAACCTACACGATACAGATAAGAAGCAGTATCACGATGCGTCAGATCATTGATGCCTGTCTCAGTAGCACTGTCTTCGGGCGATTGAGTTCATGAATAGTAGAGCAGGTACATGCCACGTCAAGGTAGACAATGTCACGACTTCTGTATCATGCTCAGTAGGCTCTGGGATCTGTTGACTACTTCGGCACCGTAAAATCGTTCTTCCATGAAGTCAGCACGATATATGGAACACGGATTAATAAGAACATGATGTAATACAGGAAGAGATATGTAAATCGATGACTCGATAGAGAAGCTGTGGTGAATGGTCATGGTACACTCTTCTTACAGCTCATCATCAAGTGACAGATCGAGTATCTCGCCGTGACCAGTCGCAGCCATGATATCATCAATGTGCATGGTTTCACCCGTGCTATCAGGAAACTGACTCTGAAAATCCACCTGACCAGCCAACAAGCGATCTATGTTTTGGCGAAGGGGGAACACAAGATGCTCCGAGTGAGATTCCTCACTGACTTGAATCTCGGTAAATTTGTCAGGATCGATATCGCTGAACTTGTCGGTGTTTCCGGCAGGTCGAGAAATTCCGACTATGGTTGGGTATGGTGCTATGCAGTGGAATTCGGACCAGGATTGAGGATTCGCACACATCCAGCCCAACCCTGTATCGACGGGATCGTTGTACTTTGACATGCTTTCGTGATACAGTATCTTCATTGCACCTCGAAGAGACACTGCATATGCTGCCAAACAGTATCCCCAGGTCGGAACGAAGACGATACGAGTCTGATTGTCGGCATTGGGGCCAGTCTCCCATTGTCGCATGTGTGCTTTGTCAAATTCGGTGCGGCGTTCCGGAGGCACTACAGTCGGGTCGTGTGGTATCACCCATCGTCGAGGATCGTAGGTGGAAGACTTGATAGAGCAGTGCCCTATCCACATAATATCCCAGTCATCCCCATAAGGCGAGTGCAGATCTGTTTCCGATCCAGACGCATTGCCTAACCATCGAGCGCCCTTGGCAAGCTCTCTCATCTGGGCTCTGATGCCCACATCCCAGTCTGCGTCGTCCTCGAAGATCAGTGCGGTCGCGATATTATTTGCGACGATACTAACACGCAAGATAAGTCCGAGGCTGATCCAAGAACAGCCAGGCAGCTGTTGTACTTACTTCTGCATGATGTTCAGATGAGCGCGCCAAGCGCCAATTTGAGCAGGTCTGAGATCCATTGTCTGGCGTATCGTCAGAAGGCAGGTATCGACAACGCCAACACCATGGCAGACTTACATAAGGTAGTGCTTTCGCTGACACTGTCCTCCCATCCACGCCGTCGACTGCAGTAAAGCTCATGTTGGACAGCCTTGCTTGTACTGCAAACGAGTCTCTCCTATCTGTACGTTCGGGCAAGGAGACCAGGAAAATCTTCTCAAACTTTGGTCTATGAGCGATCACGTCCGAAGAGGTTTGTGCTGAATAGACTTACACCAAGCGTATCATTGTAGACATCATACATATTGCCTGCGGATGGCTTCAAAGCAGAAGTCGTCGAGAGATACGGAAATTGCAGAGAGGATTCATCTGTGATTGGCCAGCTTCCACGGAGGGCAAGCAGTAACACACAGACGATACCAGAAGCGGCAGCAATTACGGTGCAGACATCCGTCCTCCTGAATTTGGGTTGAAAGACCCGCGTTCGATGTTGTCCCCTGGATGATGGCAAACTGAGAGGCATTGGCATTCACTGAGGTAGCGATGGATCGATGCTGTTGCGCCTACTACAGTGAGAAGAGTGTAAAAGAGGATTGCCTACGAATTTTCATGTTCACTAGTCTCCTCTGTCTTATCAGATAGTTGTTGTGATACGCCCAGCTGACTTTGTTCGGGAGTACAGAGGCCGAGGTGTCACTTCTCGGTTCTGAGTTGACACACTGTACGAACGGCTCTTGCAAAGGTGACCGTCAAGTGCAAACCTATCAGACCATCAGCTCCAGCGGGTCCGGTCAGACATTTGGGGTTCCGGATCCCGTAATGGGGCATGACCGGTAAGTTTGTGCATCCAGCGCAAGACTGCCAAATGCAGGCGCAGTAGTCCAAGCGAGTGTACAAAGGATATCATGGGTTAGTGTTCGATCGTACTCATGTCACTGAGAGGCCGAGACGTGAGATGCAAGCGGTCGCAAGAGAAGGTTGGCGACGGGAAACCAGAGTCCACTGAGACCCTGCCAAAGCCGACAAAGCTGCAAAATCTAGCAACTGAGTTCTGACAAGGAAGCTGAGGTCTTGCGATCGTGGCCGGAGACTAGACTCTGATCGTGATGAAGACCCTGTAAACAGGTGCCGGTACCAACAGGAGTTTAACAGTTCTGATAAGCTGCAGCTGTAGCTCGTGCTTCTTTCTTCTACATCATAGTGTAGCTGCGCAAGTCAAGGAAAAGTAATAATAAGTTCTCAACTCTTTCGACTGTGGTACGCGTCTCATGTCCAGACAGCTAGGGGCGGCACAGCAAGCCGAAACATGGTACTTGAAAATTACTTCGGATCAAATCGATGTTGCATGCAGACATATTGAGCATGTACCTTTTACTAACGCAGGTGTCAGATCGGCCGCGGGGTAGCGTTCCTGCACATCCCGCATGGCTAACCCGTCATTCCCGTGCGAACAATACGTACTGTATCTGTGTACCTATGATGCTATCATAAGCTTTTCAAGACATGGGAGAGGATTTGAACTAGCTTCAGATAACACCAAAGATAGATTGTTTACTTTGAGACGGATGTCGTGTAACTCAACACACGTTTTATACGTACCTTGCGACATGCTGGTTTTGTCAAGATACGTTGGATAATTAGTTAACCTCGCAAACATATTGCCTAACTTGAGATGGAAGGTGAGTACCTCAACACACTCTCGTAAGTACCATCCGATAAGCTATTCATGTTGACACATGATGGGACATGTGGCCTGGCTCAGCTTTGCAGTCCTGCACATCGTCGTGAATGTACTGTGTGTAGACGGCATGAGCTATCGATGGGGTCAGCACGCACAATTCCGTAGTCAGTGGACACCCCCTATCAACGATCAGAGTATCCATCTACGGTTGTCCATGCCCTTCGAAGACCTGCCCCATCACGCTCGACCGATCTAAAGTCTTGCGATCGTTATCTTTGTCTCACACGCAACCTGTTTATACAAAACACAAACTTCTAGATCGTTCACACGATGCTCATACCGCGATGGGTACGCCCAATAGCTCTTGTCGGACTCGTCCTCGGTTTCGGCACAGTCATCCATTTGTCTTCTGTATTCGACAAATTGCGCTGGGATCAGATCGACTGGACCATCGACCCGATGCAGCATACCGAGGACACAAACGAGAGAACATCGTCCTGGACCATTCCGACTTTTTCACGCGGATCTGCGAAACCTCCAGGCTCCAACTACACAAGAGGCCTCACCATTGCGCGTATGAAACATGAAGATACCAGCTGGGTAGATGAAGAGGATCTTGATCTCGAACAGTACATCTACGTGGTAGACGATCCTGAGGCATCGCTGCGTGTCCCGCAGAACAAGGGTCACGAAGCTATGGTGTACCTGACTTACGTCATCGACTCTTACGATGCTTTGCCAGAGATAAGCATATTCATGCATGCGCATCGATACAGCCATCACAACAATGCGATACTAGACCACGACGCCGCTGCCATGATACGTAACCTCAGTAGCGCAAAGGTTATACGCGACGGCTACGTGAACATGAGATGCAATCTGGATCCTGGCTGCCCTTCGATATTGGCATATCATGGGATTTTCGGAGAGGATAAGATTTGGAAATCAGCCATCGTTGATTTCTTGCAAGAACTCAATCCAGAACAGCCTTTACCCAAGCAGATGTCGCAGCCGTGCTGTGCACAATTTGCTGTGTCGCGCGAGCGCATCAGAGAAACCTCGCTGGACCAATACATCTTCTATCGCGACTGGCTCTTGGGGCTTTCGGGAAGCGATCATGACACTGGACGAACGTGGGAATATCTTTGGCATTACATCTTCACAGGACAACATGTGAGTTGTCCGAACGAGTATTCATGCTACTGCGAAGTCTACGGAATCTGTTTCGAGTCTGTCGGAAAGCAGAGGAGATGGTTCTCCATCCAAGAGCAGATCGAGCTGCTCAAACAACAGATGGAAATACTTCGCGCGGGTGAGCAGCAGGGCGATGAGTCAGAAGAGTTCCGATTGCAACACTTGATGGATTCGAAAATCCAAGAGCTTTGGAGCGAAGGTCAAGCATTGAAAGTCGATGCATTGCAGAGGGGAGAAGAGTTACAAGCGCGAGCTATGGCGGATGGCATGTCTGGTGACGATCAGCCTATGTAATTGTTCGGTTTCTTTGAGACAATACGTTAGAGTAAAACAGCCCTTTTCAGTAATTGCTTATCACGACAACGTTGCTAAATGTTGTCTGAGTCGAACACCAATGGACTGCTTTGACAGGAAATCTTCGCCACACAACCACTTATCAGTCGTAATTCTGCATGACAAAGTAAGGTACATAATCGTGCACGTCTCTTTTTCTCGGCCTCAGCTGTGAGCACCAATGTATCACTTCTCAATGGCCTATCAATCGAGCACAGTGATCTCCCAACCAGTCTTCGAGCAGCGCTTAACCAAGACGTCCTATGCTAATCTTGCTCAGGTTTAGAGATCCTGGGCATCACTGCCAAACCGACCATGTGCTCGTCAATATACTCCAAAAACGTGAGACCTGAGTCCTGCGAGCCGCACATATTCACAGCAGGACAAAGGATGGTGAGGAACCCCGTATCGAGCCTTTCATCATCAGAAGGCTCGATCAAAAACTCAGGAATCGGCCTCACAGCTGGTCGCATTCAAGGCGCCACCATGGTAAGGCGAGGATCGCGTACGCTGCACAAAAGTAGAGAAGAGGATTTCGAGCTCTTTCGAAGGATACAGCACCATTTGGCGACTGGAACGCAATCTTCAGGCGCCAAAACGCCTTTTATGTTGACGAAACTGAGGGTCATCGATGGGTCGCAGTAAGCGAGAGGGAGTGCAATCAAATCCTTTCGTAACATGACCTTGAAGCTAGATGGTTCCGACCTTGAAGTGCTGCAGTATGACCACCGCGAGCGCTACTTGGAACTCGATGGAATTGGGTGTGAGACATCTTCGCTGGTGGTCTCTCCGTAATCCGGAGCATCGCAGGCGATGATTAGCCGGTCCTTGAAGCTAAAGTGATAGGAGAAGTGGTCGTGGTCCTCCTTGATTGCGCCTGAACGCCATCATACTGGGTGCTGGCATATACCGAGATGTAGATGGCCGACTTTGGACTCTGCCGGGGATGACTAAAGTCAAGAGTAAGATATTCAACAACCTCGACTTGAACTATAATTACCTTCCCATTTCTGGCGACTCGCTAGTTTGAAGGGTGCAGAATGTGTGGCTTTTGGAAATATCACTTGTTGGATCGATGTATTACATCTGTACAAACGATAGCAGTTGTTCTGCAAGTTTGCGCTCATGATCCGACCCAAACTCATATCTCGACTCCTGCTGCTTTTAAAACCCGCATCGTAGGGATTGTGATTGATGATGACCAGTTGTCTAACGCGTGGAAGGACAATCTCAGGACTTTGAGCTTCCAGATCAAAGGCATGCGTCAGGCGTTGTAAGGCGAGTTGATCCGGCTTCTAACACCAAGACAGCAGTGGTATATCTTGGAACAGATATTATTTCCCTTTGCCTATCTGATGTAGACGATCACTGATTGAGATACAGACCAGCATGTCCGCTGATGAGGTTTGAGCGCGAACAGGTGGGTATGTAAAGAGATCAATACCATATCTACATGCTTGACAGCCGTGTATGTCCATGGAATGGCCATGGTGCATGTCAGCTTGATGCCAACCCGATACTGAGTACATGAAGAGTTACCAAGAGAAAGTTGCATACATTGTATCGTGCCTCGATCTCGTGGTACGTACGAAAGGCCGCAGGTAGACGTTCGAAACTAGCTGAATCCGTGTGACACGCGCTGTTTCGATATCCTCTTGATGGGAAAGAAAGGCTCCAGAAGATAAAACAATGTCAGATCCGCAATGTGAGAGTGAAAACCTTAGTCTCGTCGAGATTCAACAATCAGCCTCGTGAATACAAGCCGCATTGAGCTTGGGCTCGTAGTTGCTGCGGTCAAGTGTGATCTCAACTCAATCCCCGACCATTCTAAGACCCTGCATGACTCGTTCGACACATCTTCTTGCCTCTGAAATCAGGACCTCCTCTGGTGGTAGGCCTATGCCAGTGAGAACTTTTTGCTCCAGGCCCCTGTCCGTTGTCCAGTCTAGGGAAAGTAATGAAAGATTCCGCAGATACTGCTGACATATCCAAGAAAGTTGCCCCGTCCTCAGTGATAGCTCGGACGTGAGACCCGCCGTGAACAGGAAGAAAGCTACCAGCTGTGTCAAATTGCCCATGATGAGCCAAACGCCTTGAGCGATGGCATGACTGGCATGATCGGCGCTCGCCTCGAGTCCTTTCAGATCAGCTTTTCGATGTCTCATGTCGTTCAATTCGCGGGCGTCATGACAGGTAGGAAATTTGCAGCTTGGGTCGTCAAAATCCAGCACTGTGCCGATCTTGGTCCTGTTGCCGAGGAAGAATGGCACAGACGCGCAAAAGCCGTCAATGAGCCATTGAATACGCTTCGCAAGCATGTCTTTGGTCGTTTCTGACTGATTGCCATCAAGGATGGATCGCTCTCCGTGTCGATTGATCAACTGCAGAGCCAGCAATGAAAGAGTCAACCTATAACTTCGCCAGATGTTGATGAGCCTGGCAGAACGAATCGAGGTGTACACATGGCAAGCTCCTTCGAATGTTTGTATTGGAGGAGATGCTACCTCTTGTGATGTCCAGCTATATGGACCCCAGGACTGGGAGACCCGGTCTTCCCAAAGCACAAGACATGCATCGAGCTCCTGAATATCACTTAATAGGGTTGTTAGCGCTGGAGATGGTAATGCCAGATCAGAATTAATTTCAGGCGTCCCCAGAATGCAGTCCGCTCGGAACTGGACGTCTGCGACTCTGATACCAAGGATATCGAACTGGATATCGGCCTCCATGGATGCAGGGTTGATGGCGGAGCTCCAGTAACATAGCTCAGCATTGACTCTACGATGCTCACGAATGGCTGCTGCGACCTCAACATGAAGTATGTACGCCACGAATTGGTTGGCCAGATGCGACCAAGATTCTGGAGGACCGAAACCTCTCACCAACGCCAGAGCGCCCAGATGATGCACGATAGTGGCTTTGCTCGAATCAAACAACGATTCAAAGCTAGAGTGGAACTGCAGGGTGAGGGTCGCCAACAGAGTGATGTCGTTCTTTCTTTTATCTTCCACCTGGATATCGTTGGATAACTTCCAGATGGCCTGGCCTAGGACTTTTGCTACTCTCTTTTCTGTCATGCCACCCATGCGCCATCTTGAGTATACTGACATGGCGAGCGCAGAGACGGCCATGGCAGCGGACGAGTCTTGGGATTCAGTCGAGAATGCTGGCATGAAAAGGCCGAAGAGTCCAGCATTGGGTGCGCCGTCTTGTTTTGGGTCTATCATGTAGTGACGGTGGAAGAAGTTGACTGCTTGAGTTTCCCTGTCCACTACCAGGGGCTTGGGCGGTGCTGTCGCGACCCGTAACTTGCGCTGCAATTCGGCGCCTACATGATGCGCAGCAACCGTCTGTGTCATGTCTACAAATCGGATGTCGGGTGCCTTGACAGGCTTTACCCATATGCAGTGGAGCGATGCTTTGATACATCGTGAGCAAGTGGGTTTTGTTTCGTCGCATTTGATTTTCCGTCTCTTGCAGGTGATGCAGGCATGGGACCTTCCGGCGTTGACCATGGTGCGCGATTCGACGCCAGCGCATCCGGCAGCTAGTACTTTCGAGTCGTGCGATTCTGCCAACCGATCGCAAAATGGCGGGGTATCCTGACTAGACCGGCTTGTTACGCAGTGCCAGGTAGAGCTGAGGAATGGTACCTGGATCTAGTCGAGGTACAGATGAGGGTGCGTAGAGCTGAAGCAGAACAAGACAAAGCTGACCGAGCTGGGGAAGCTGACCCTAAGAGCAGTCGCTTTGTATTCCCATTCCTGGTATGCAGGATTGCCTGCGGGAGCGCAAGCTTGTCATATCCAGCCTAATGACCGCCACAGACAAGCCTCAAAGCCCAAGATAGGTGGGAAAGTTCAAGACTTGACGAAGGATTACGGTCTTGACCGCCTATAGCTGTCGTTTTGTCGGCATGAGGAGCAATGATAGCCGAGATACCAACGCCTGCAAGTGCGATCGGCCCTGTGCCGCGAGCCTATTGAAAGACACCACTGTCCACATTGGTACTAGTCCAGGCCACTTGGAGCTCGATGCGACAGACTGCCCAACGATTGCGCCAGCTAATCGCACATGCCATCTGTCGAATGACGATTTCGATACCATCATTCGGACACCTGCTGTCTCCATTACGTGAATGAACGCGCAAGGTGATGCCAATCGAGTCAATAGTCACTGCCGGGACGTGGAATGCTGTCCTACGAACCGAAGGCTGCAACAACGGGCCAGATCAATTGACGCGTAACATCATCGAGCTTCAAGAACAACCAACCATATTATGAACAATCTCGGATGTTCCAATCGTCGCAAGCATTCGCTGTTACGCGTCTAGGGACAACATCCACGACATGGTTTTATTGCCTCTGTGATCCAGACGTGCGAAGCGCTGGGGAAATGAGAATCTCGAGCCTCCAATCATCCCTCCTAACATCGCTTGCCACAGGAACGTTTTCGGCAAAGTTGCACGATATAGTCAGAGCATACTTAGAGATACGAAAACATTGAAATTGGCGTCCATTCGTACCTTGATTCTTGTATCTCACTATAGGTAATGAAGTGCTGCGTACAGCTGGATTGCGGAGCTTTTGCGTTTCGAAAAATTGATTCTGTGCGCGAACCGTACAACTCAACGCAGCGAAGCGTGGTATGATGGGACCGCAACCGATCGAGTTGTTACCAGAGATGACAGCCACGAGTTCTAGAGAAGTCACAAGAAAAGGAGCAGGAGTCGATATCGATAACTGTTTGTGTTACTACCATGAGCCTGACGACTATAATTTCGGAAGTGTTCCCCGGTGAGTCTTCCGATGCGTGTTGCCGATTGTGGTGGGAGAGACGTTACAAACACGTTGATTATCAGGACATATGTGTTACTAACAGATCAAATATTGCTCCTTTGCACATACCACGGTGCCACTCACATCTTTGCTCTGTTGCACTCCTCACATCCCTGGATCTTGGTGGCCTGGCTCCTCCTGTTGGCGGCATCCTTACCACCGCCGGAATCTGATGTCGTCGACACCCTTGGCGAGGACCTCAAGAAGCGTCAGGCTCCCGGTCTCCTCGAGGATCTCTCTCCTGAGGTTGCTGCTCTCCTTACCTCTCTCGGTCTTGGTGGTCTTGCTCCCCCCGTCGGTGCCATTGTTGCCACCGCTGGCCAGGACGTGTGAGCAATGACCAATCGCATAGATCGAGTACGGTAAGATGTTGGAAAGCCGCTCTGAAGGAAGGGTGGCCAATGAAGATTATGACCAGATGAACTTTCAGCCTTTGCCAAAGGCAGGATAATGGCAGTGTTTGCGCTTTCACTTCGTTCAATTTTACCTTTCTTGATAGTCTTCCAAAATTTATCTCCTAGTCTTGTCGAAAGAAACCTTTCCAAACCCTTCTGTTCACCAGCATTTTTCTCGGTACTTCCAGAAAGTCTAGTCAGTCGTTCAGTCCCAAGAAGATGAAGCTCAAAGTCGGAGCCAAAGCGGCAGTGCCACTCTCAGCTTCATCCGACTTCGGCCCGAACCTCTTCCAGCTTCTATCCGCCATCGGATTGAGCCATACGACTTTCCTTCTTCTTCCTCCACGCCCTACCACTGACTTGTGATACATCGACTGCTGCAGTCGCGCTATATAAGAATCTGGCCTTGCATACCTCGAAAATCCCCAATAGCCAAAGAAGACACAAAAATTCAAAATTATGGGAGACTCTCTACTCCAAGGCTTCCCCCAAGCCGCTCCTCCAAAACCAACAGAAGACTTGATATATGCAGATGTAAGCCCAGTTCTATATTAATATCCTCCTACATCCATTCACTCCATCTTCCTATCATCTTCAAATCATAAACTTACATCGGCTGCCAACAGGTCGCCGTAACAGCCACAGCAGAAGAATTCGCAGGCATCTACCGCAACAAACAATACCACACTCCTGATTTCACCTCCACACTCGATCGCGCTACCTCTGCTTCCGTCAACAAAGTTTTGCTTACGGGCATGTCAAGTACGGATATTTCTTCCAATGCCGAGATTGCGAGGTCCAGATCGCAACAATGCAGTACAACCATCGGAGTGCACCCTTATCATGCCTCGGAGCCTTACGCAGAAGGAAGTAATGGTCAAGAGTATTTCGCAGCAATGACAAAGCGAATAAATGAGTTGACGCAATCTGATAAAGGATTGGTAGCCGCGTATGGAGAGCTAGGGCTGGATTACGACCATTGCGAACTGGCGGACAAAGAAACACAACTCCGCTGTTTCAAAGACCAGCTTGATCTGTATGTCGAGCAGCAGTGGGAATTACCTCTGTTCTTGCACTGTAGAGCTGCTTTTGACGATTTCGTGGCTGTCATCGAGGAGTATGCTGAAAGGTTGCCGAAAGGGGGCTTGGTGCACTCATTTGTGGGCACCACGCAACAGATGCAAAAACTGGTTTCTCTGGGATTGGACATCTCAGTCAACGGGTTCAGCTTCAAAGACCGCGGATCCCTCGAGATGGTCGCTGCTGTTCCTCTGGACAGACTACAACTGGAGACCGATGCGCCATGGGGAATCATACAAGCAAATTCCGAAGTAGCGAAGAGGTATCTGGTCAATGCGCCAGCTCTGCCAGGCAGCAAAAAGAAGGATAAGTGGCAGGAAGGGTATATGATCAAGGAGAGGAACGAGAGTTGTTGTATTGCTCAGGTTGCATTCATCGTTGCTGGGCTAAAGGGGTGCAAAGTTGAGGAAGTGGCAAAGGCAGCTTGGGAAAACAGTAGAAGCATGTTCTGGCTTTGAAGAAAGACGAATTGGAATGGGGACCCGAGAAAGAAAGAGTCGTGCGTCAGTGATGTGGCGATCAGTGACTGTGTCCCTCGCCAGAAGAATGTTGAATGGCATGCTTCAAAGCGAAGTCTTGACCGTACATCCATCTTCCTTCTGGCAAACAGCCGTACGTCCCAGATTCTTGGTCAAAGGGCCAGTGGGACCGGATTGATAGTGGCAAAGATCGTCAATCTGTTCAATCATCAGCAAGTAGTCTTCCCCTCATTTCTCGCTCTCGAAGCAAAACTTACACCAAGCGCACAGTTCTGACGGCTGTCACTGGTAGGATACTGTTCATCACCCCACATACCGCTCCAGTACAACCAATCCACAGTTTCGGAAGCCTGCTCAATACCACCCACATCCACACCACCTGCATTAGTGACAACGCCAGTGGCATTGGTGTAATAGTAACCGCGGTAGTTCTGAGTCACATCCCAGTAGGTTCCCGCATCAGTGGTGTCAGTGACGATATCACCAATGATGGGATATATCTCTTGGGTGCCCGCGGTAGCGTAATTGGCATGACTGCCAGCTGCTGAGTAGACCACTGGTCTGACGCCAACTTTTTGGACGGCAGAGTAGGTGTATGCGGTGCCGCTGCTGTGGGCTGAGTAGTAGACGTTTTGAGGCACGCCTGCGGTGGAGAAACGGATCTGGTTTCTCCTCGTCAGCTTTGCACGTCTTCGGAGCTGATGGAAGCAGGGGATTTTAATTACCATACTGTGTTCCCAATCTCCAACGTGGTTGTCGACCCTGCTGCCCAAAACCAGACTGCCATGGTTATAGCTGTAAAAGTAGAAATAGAACACATCCACAAAGCCATTCTTTTCAACAGCAATGATGGTAGCAGGAGCAGCACTATATCCCTTCGAGTTTGGCTTGCCATATCCACTGGTCAACCAAGCAGGATTGGTCTCCACATTATCGTAGCTGGTGAGGTAATCCGAGGATGGGAAGGTGTTGAGAGTTTTCAGCGAGACGGTTGTAGATACATTTTTGAAGTTGGATTCGACCGACATGTGTTTGAGGTGAGTGGAGACGTCGGAGGGAAACCATGCTTCGCCGCTTTGGAGGTAGGTGTAAGGTGCGTAGGTTAGTGCGTAAGCTGGAAGGGCAGCACGTTTGAAGAGGTTGTTGGTTGGTGCTGCGAGAGCGGGTGTGATGGAGAGCAAAGCGAGAGCGGTGGAAACGAGAGACAGAGGCATTATTGCTGTGTGCTTTCAAGAACGAGCGACTGCAGGAATGAAGAATGACGGTTCGGAGGTATTTGTATCGTCTCCATGTCTACCTTTATATTGTTTCGCGATGGGCTCGATTGGACTTCGAGTATAGGGCTCGCCAAGTGTACAATCGAAACCAATATCGTTCTACCCCTCACAATATACAGACCTAGGGCTACGGACTTACACACATGTCACTTACAAGGCCAAGCACTGGAGTGTCAGAAAGGTGGCTTATTCCATTCAGGAAGGCAAGAACTCGACGGCTTTGATAGTCAGGCACGCGTCGAGACAATTGGTCAAGGGAGGTCGTGCTGTATGCGGTGAGCACACCTCGTGGTCTGTGAACGATCTACATTGCAGGATCGCCAAAGCAAGCTTTTTGGCGACACGACCCGCCGCGTGTTCGCGAGCTTGCGATTTGATCGGTTACGCTCCTTCTGTGTGTCGTTACACACTGATGAAGCTAGGGCACTATTCAAAACCACAGCTGTTGTGTGCGATACCGAGAAAGATCGAGTGTGACACGGTTTGATGTAGAGAGAACAAAGGTGAACGCGATCTTTGCTTTTGCCAGTCGGACATGGCCAATAGTCGTGGCTGCGGGACGACCGCAACTCGGAGGATTGTATCTCGAGACTTGTACAGACCTGTATCACGTCGTAATGCAATATCCCTACATCCCTACCCAGTGTATGAACATTGACTGCCCAAAGTACACTTGTGGCTATGATGAGAGGCAGGCAAGAAGTTCGATTTTAGACATCAGATTGATTTTTGACGATAAGATAGAGATACAATACGAAAAGGGCGTTTATGTAGCTAAATGCATAAACGAGGGGAGGTGCAATGGGGGAGATGCTTCTAAGCTTTTTTCTTCCTTTCTGCGAGCTGGAACGAAAGTTGACCTTATCACTCCGATATCTCCGCACGGACCAGAATACCTGCAAACATACCCAGCGTCACAGGTGTCAGACTGCTGAATCCGGTGACGGTAGTAGGCATTTGGTCGATCCTACGTTTCGTCGCCGCTCGGAGAACCTGAAAACCTCTCAGGGCTGGAAGAGTCTGTCCCAGAGTCCTAATGTGGTTCAAGTACTGCGCCAAAAGCCTCCAGAGCATTGCGCTTGTTTGTTGACTGTGGCGGAGATTAAATATCACCTGCTGGTAGAGGTTCCTATCCTTGCATAACACTGCTCAGGGCTGCCTGAGCGTCGGGACCAAGCTTCTCAGACACAGCAGCTGCGATACGGCCACCAGTCTTGGTGTCGGCTTCGCGAAGGTACTGACCGACCCACTGCTTGACGTCTTGAACCTCGGGGAAAGGATCTCTAGGAACAGGCTTGCAAGTGTTCAAGGCGGTGAAGCCAACACCAAAGCCAACGTCTTCCACATCGCGGTCTTCAATGATCAGGTCATCAGCAGATTGCGGAAGCGGAGGGTTGATGAGAAGCTTGAGCAATGCTTCGCATGTGAAACCCCAGCCCTTCTTGCCGTAACGATCAACAAAGGCCTGGCTGTTAGCGAGGGTGTGAGTGAGCGAAACGACAGCAGTCTTGCGGTCGAACGGTCGTGACAACTTCTGTGTATCAGGGAGGATGATCTGCAGGTACATGGGAGTGAAGACATTTTGCTGAACCTGGTCGGTGACGTTGATGAAAAGATCGGGACCAAGACCCTTGTCATCGCGTGCTGAGAAGAAGTGGTAGAAGCGAACAAAGCGGATGGTGAAGTTCTCGGTCTTGGAGTTGGATAGACGAGTCATGAGCAGCTGGACGATGGTAGTCAGGTAGTTTTGCAGAGCAGCGACAGGAAGGCTGCCACAGATGGCCTCGAGCAAGTCGAAGCCCAGTGACTCGTTTGCCTTTGAAGAGATGAGCTTCTGGAAGATGACCAGAATCGGCTCGATCTGGTTGTTGGCAGCGATTTGCTCGGCGGCGCGGGGAATCATGGATGAGAGGAGACGGACAAGAGCCGGGACGTTGCCGCGAGAGTTGTACATGTCGAGGGTAAGGATAGGGCCAAGCAAGCTCTGGTAGTAGTCGGGCAATGTACCCGAGGGGTTTGCCTCGAGGAGTGCAGCGAAGACCTGGAAAACGTAGGGCTGGAATTCCTGGACATCGTTGGCCAGAATCTCAGCGAAGGGATCGTAAAGAGCGGCCTCAAGCTTGGCAGACTGTGTAGGGGCGGCGAAGCGAACAAGAGCACCAATGCTCTCAAAGTGGTAGTAGTAGAAGCGAGGGTTGCTGGGGTTGTGGCGAATGACCTTGACAATGTTGATGAGGTTGGTGAGTACCATGTCGAGGATGGGCAAGACACCCTCACGAATAACGATAAGAACACGCATCACACACTTGATCAAGAACTCGTTTTCCTGAATCTTCTCAGCCTTGGAGTCCTTGGTCATGAGAAGGAAAAGATGTTGAAGAAGGTCCTTGCTGAGTGACTGGAGGGTCTCTCTGGGGATGATAGGCTGGCGCTTGTCATCGGTCATGTAGAGAACACGCTCAACAGCAATGGCGGCATAAGAATGTACGACGTAGTTCTCGTTGCCAAGACACTGGACCAGGAGAGGGAAGGCAGCTTGCCATTGATCCTGGGTAAGCTGACTGCGGAACAGGTAGAGATACTTGATGGCGTCAACCTTGAGAATGGCCTCAGTGTCGGCCGAGGTGAGATCGACGGCGATGTTCTTTTGGAAGAAGTCGATAACGTCGACGTTGGGGTTTGTTGTCTGAACACCACGAGCAGCGGTGGGCACGCCCTTGGCAGCGATCGAGGTGAAGAGGTAGACGGCAGTATCCTTCGACTTCCAGTTATCGCTCTTGCTCTTTTCATAGTCGGCCAGATAGTGCGAAATGTACTGCGAAACAACGTCGGTGACGAGCTTCTCGAACTGCTCGACCAGCTGGCGGAGGAAGTCGGTGGCCGCTCTTCTGCGCGTGTCGCTGTCAGATCCTTCCAGATCACGGCGGATGAACTCGATCGGCTCGTCCTCAAACATTTCAACATCCGACTCGCGCAGAGACAAGTTTGGCAGAATGACCTTCTCGACGACCTGGCCCAAGATTTCTTGGTTGCTGAAGCTCTGGGCGTATTGGTTGATCTTGGTGACCGAAGTCAAGAACTGCAGAGCCTTGCTGACCAGGATGTCGTACTTGGTCTCAGGACCGATAGTGGTCAAGAGGGTCCATGAGCTCTCGACGAACTGGCCCAGATATGGTCCGAAAGCATCCTCATATTTCTGAACGTAGAGAATCAATGCCTCGAAGATGGCAGCCTTGTTGTACTCTAGGAGACCAGCCTCAGACTCGTCGTCGGTGTGGAGGAGAGGGTTGTCGTAGCTCAAATACTTCATGAGCAGAGCACTGATGGAGCCAAGGTTGTCTTCGAAGACCGGGGGCAGATCTTGGCAGGAAAGGTCGTTGAACAGCTTGACGCTGAGGTTGAGCGTGGTGAAGTGCTGGGTGAGGAGCTCCTTGTTGTTCTGGTTTGCGGCGATTTGCTGATCTGTGCTCTGCGAAGGGTGTCAGTGTGATTCCAAGACTCGATGTGCAGAGGGGTCTTACCTGCAGCAGGGCGAGGTAGGGCTCGCAGAACTTTGACAAGACGTGGTTGATCTCGGTGAAGAGGTCATCTGTGCGGAAGAGCGGGCGCCAGCGGCGGAAGATGGAGTGTGCGACCTGCAGGACACCATTGTTGACCTTTGGGTTGTCGGGGGTGAAGCGGGACACAAGGTCGTCGACCAGCGTGTCCCAGCGCTCCCAGAAGTCTGAATCTGCGATGACGCTGATGGCCTCGCCCAGCTGAGTCTGGATGGTGTTGGGCACCGAGATCATGAGGCCAATAACCTCACGCTTGATGGCCGTGACCTCGTCCTGGGGGAGCTTGTAGTTGCCATCCTCGTCGGTCCAGCTGCGGCGGATGAAGTTTTTGAAGAAGAGAGCGGCCGCCAACCGTGTCGTGTTGGGATATGAGTCTGAGGCGACAATCTGGAGCAGGGCGAGGGAGAACTGAGGCTTTGCCTCTTCCTGGCGAATGGCCTGTTCGGCTGTTGGGTCTGGTCAGTTCATGACGATGATGATGAGTGTTTTTGAAAGAGACTTGCCTTGCTTGTTCTGGCGGGGATCAAGACTGGCCTGCAGCAGGTTGGCGATCGTTGAGAGATCGGCCGACATGGTCAAGATGGTCGCTGAGCCAAAGGAAAAGGAATGAAGAGGCCGAAAAGTGGTAGATGCAACGAGCAGGCGACAAAACTTTGGCTGCAATCAACAATGAGAACGTCCGAGCTCACTGTTTATACACCTCCCCGCGCGCCAAGTCTCTTGCATCTAATCAGTACAATCGAGAGAAAAATAAAAAGAAATAAGGATGGAAATGCATCGGCAATCCCCGCTTACCAACGCGGAGCCAATCAGAGGCGATGCTGTCAGCGGAACGGAAACTTGACGCCGCTCGATGCGAAGTCGCTGTCGACACTCGCCCTCTCTGCTCGATACCATCCACACCACACGGCACCACACAACATGATGCGCCAACAACTATTGCGCAGTCTGCCGCGCTCCCAGAGGTTGGCCTCGATCAATGCCACCCGCGCCTTCACCTCGTCCGCCCCTCGTCCCGCCGAGGTCGAGCTCACAATCGGTATCACCTACCACCTGCAGCTCTCTCCGATAGCAATTGACTGACACGCGCATCCAGATGGCAAGAAGGTCTCAATAGAAGGTATGCCTCCACCAGTTCTCGCCTTACATGGTCGCCCCGTCTGACACACTCCTCCCAGCCGGCTCCGCCCTCATCCAGGCCTGCGAGAAGGCCGGCTCCACCGTCCCCCGCTACTGCTACCACGAGAAGCTCATGATCGCCGGTAACTGTCGTATGTGTCTCGTCGAGGTCGAGCGCGCCCCCAAGCCCGTTGCCTCTTGCGCATGGCCTGTCCAGCCCGGTATGGTCGTCAAGACCGACTCTCCTCTCGTCCACAAGGCCCGTGAGGGTGTCATGGAATTCCTGCTGGCCAACCACCCCCTGGACTGCCCCATCTGCGACCAGGGTGGCGAGTGTGATCTCCAGGACCAGAGCATGAGATACGGCGGCGACCGTGGCCGCTTCCACGAGCTCGGTGGCAAGCGTGCCGTCGAGGACAAGAACATTGGTCCTCTCGTCAAGGTGCCTAAACATGCCCATATCTGCAATAAGTCTGGCATCCGCTGACCAGCTTCCTCCAGACTTCGATGAACCGCTGCATTCACTGTACTCGCTGCATCCGTTTCGCCAACGACGTCGCTGGTGCCCCCGAACTTGGTTCTACTGGCCGTGGCAACGACATGCAGATTGGCACTTACCTCGAGACCGCCCTCGACACCGAATTGTCTGGAAACGTCATCGATCTCTGCCCCGTCGGTGCCCTCACCTCCAAGCCCTACGCCTTCCGTGCCCGTCCTTGGGAGCTCAAGCACACCGAGACTGTTGATGTCATGGACGGTCTGGGTTCCAACATCCGTGTTGACAGCAGAGGTCTCCAGGTCATGCGCATTGTCCCCCGTCTGAACGACGACGTCAACGAGGAATGGATTGACGACAGATCCCGTTTCGCTTGTGATGGTCTCAGCACCCAGCGTCTTACCACCCCCCTCATCCGCGAGGGTTCCACCTTCAAGCCCGCCACCTGGGAGAACGTCCTGGTCGAGATCTCGGAGAAGTTCAAGCAGCTCCAGCCCAAGGGTGACGAGTTCAAGATTGTTGCTGGCCACACCATGGACACTGAGTCGCTTGTCGCCGCAAAGGACCTGGCCAACCGCCTCGGCTCCGAGAACTTGGCCCTTGACCAGCCCCAGGGCAGCTCTCCTCTGGCTCACGGTGTTGACGTCCGTGCCAACTTCGTCTTCAACTCCAAGATCACCGGTGTCGAAGAGGCAGACGCCATCCTCCTTGTCGGAACCAACCCCCGCCACGAGGCTGCTGTCTTGAACGCTCGCATTCGCAAGCAATGGATCCGCTCTGACCTTGAGGTCGGTCTTGTTGGTGAGGACTTTGAGTCCACCTTCGAGTACGAGAACCTGGGTGCCGATGCCAACGCCCTCAAGTCTGCTCTATCTGGACCTTTCGCCGAGAAGCTAAAGAACGCTGAGCGCCCCATGATCATTGTTGGTAGCGCTGTCGCTGAACACGCTGACGCCAAGGCCATCTTCGAGACTGTTGGTAAGTTCATTGGGGAGAACAAGGCCAACTTTGCCACCAAAGAGTGGAACGGATACAACGTTCTCCAGCGTGCTGCTGCCCGTACTGGTGCCTACGAGATTGGCTGGGGTGTCCCCAACCCCGCCACCGCCGAGGTCCACCCCAAGATGGTCTGGCTTCTTGGTGCCGACGAGATTGAGGCTGCCGACATTCCCAAGGACGCCTTCGTCATTTACCAGGGTTCGCATGGTGACAAAGGTGCTCAGCTTGCCGATGTCATTCTCCCTGGTGCCACTTACACAGAGAAGAGCGGAACTTACGTCAACACCGAAGGCCGTACCCAGATGGGCCGCGCCGCCTGTGGTGTCTACGGTGCCGCTCGTGTGGACTGGAAGATTCTCCGTGCTGTTTCTGAGGCTCTCAACGTCACTCTCCCCTACGACGACATTGAGATGCTCCGCGACCGCATGAACGAGATCTCGCCTGCCCTTTCCGCCTACGATGTTGCCGAGCCTACTTCGCAAGAAGTCGCCGCTCTCTCCAAGGTCCAGCTTGTTGAGGCCAACCAGGGTGCCAAGGTCACCGGCACCGCCCTCAAGAAGCCCATCGCCGACTTCTTCTTCACCAACGCCATCTCAAGATCTTCACCTACCATGGCTCGTTGCTCAGCATCAAAGGCTCAGGGCAACGCAAAGACCAACTTCATGGCTCCCGGTGAGCCCGATGCTCAAGTACACTACGGACCCAACGCTGTCGCCAGCGCATAAGCCACGACCACTTTTGCTGTAGATGATAATTACACAAAGACGGAGCTCTTACGAACACACAAAGCCGAGTCCGGAGTGGTGGGGGACGAAGAATCTGGAAGAGGGATATACCCGAGAATCCGAGGATATACCCGAAGTGGCTGAGGCAGAAGAAGAAAGCAGGATTGTCACTAAGGAGAGAGGGTTCTCTGCATAAAGGAAAGACGAGAGGGGGTTTTCTATTCACAAACATAGCCCTCCAAAGACCGGCGAACATGGGCGTTTTCTCACTGTATTCGATATGCTTCTTTTATTTCCATTTGTTTACTTTTATTCGTTTAGCATAGTCGCGGTCATGGGAATGTTGTACATATTGACACTATGGTCTCTTCATTGTCATTGTTGTCGCAATGGTTGAAGCCCACTTGGCGGTCAGTCAGATGGCAGCGAGCAGATGACATTGCCCGCTTCCTCCGATGTTGGCACAGAGATACATGTCAGTCAACGGAGCTGTCAGGTTTCATGCTAGCAAGGCAGTCAGTTGAGATTACAAGCATGTGACTCTTGTTCAAACTCGAAGCTCGTTCTATCTCCCCTGGTGCCCTGTCCCAAGCCTCTGAGACGTGGGGGATGGAGTCAGAGACGGACGCACGGGCGTGTCAGTTGACGGGTTCTCGCTTCAGGTTGCGGAGGCGCCAGGGACCAAGCTCATTCCGACTCGAGGACATTGATGGCTTGTGGACTGTCTTTCTGTTCTTCGAAAGTCTGGAGTGGTAGAGGGAACAGTAAGGCAGAGAATGAGTGGTGTTTCTCGTCTTTTACAGCATGCAGAAACGGGGTCGATGGCAGGGTAGAAAATGGTCGGCACCGGATAATCAGGGAGAGGGATCGACAATCGTCCAGGTTCAAGGGGGAGCCGCGACGCATGGCAAAGGATGATTGAACCAACTGAGGACACGCAAAAGGAACGCTTTCTGTCTCGCTCCTCTACCCGGATCAAATCATACGTCGTCCTATCCTCTTACCGCCATTTTCCGGCCTGATTTCTTTCGCTTACTATATCCAGCCATCGTGAGCTGCAGGTTTTCTGTTGATCTCAGCGACGTCATTGGTTCCTTATCAGTCTTTGAGCCGATTCGCCCGTCGTCTGTTGGGCAAAGCTGTCGATACTCGTGTCAAACTTGGTAGACGGAGCTATCGAGCAAGTCTTGTGGTATCCGCACGTGTGGGCCTCAATTCGTCCTAGCACCCTTTGAACATCTTCCTCGTTCTTCCTCCTGCCTCGACCGCTAGGCAGGGAGAGATCGAGCGACCCCATCACCGCCAAAATTTCAAAACCAGCTAACATTCCATTGCACACTCTTTCGTCGTCATCACGGCACTTGGCCAACACTCGCAGCGCTGATTCCTTTGACGAGAAGCGATACTCTGACGGTCACCGGCACCGGCGCTCGTCCGACTCTGCCCATAGCGACTTTAGTCTCTGGAGCGACACGGGTGACTTGGTTGACCAGTTCGACAACGAAGACGACCCCCTACGCGCCGCTCTCAACCCCCAGCACCAGAGCCCCAGTAGTCGCCGTAATAAGAACAAGCACGTACGCTATCAGAGCGGCACCAAAGAGGGAGCAATCAGCAAGAACGACATTCCCATCCCCAATCCCCCACCGCGCCAAATCTCCCAAGCCGAACGCATCATCGCCTTCATCATGGCTCCCAATGACGGTCCCTCGCGCATGCATGGCCTTCACGGCAAGAAGCTCATCTACTTCACCTCGGTCTTTGTCTCGTTAGGTGTCTTCCTGTTTGGTTACGACCAAGGTGTCATGAGCGGTATCATCACCGGTACCTACTTCAAGAGCTACTTCAACCAGCCAACAAGAGCAGAGATTGGCACTATGGTTGCTATTCTCGAGGTCGGCGCTTTCATATCTTCTCTGGGAGTTGGTCGTATTGGCGACATCCTTGGTCGTAGGCGCACCATTCTCTACGGAGCTGTCATTTTTGTCATTGGCGGTGCTTTCCAGACATTTGCAACTGGCATGCCTATGATGATGCTCGGTCGTATCATTGCCGGTCTGGGTGTTGGTGCGCTTTCGACCATTGTGCCTGTGTACCAGTCTGAAATTTCACCGCCTCACAACCGTGGAAAGCTCGCGTGTATCGAGTTTTCGGGCAACATTGTTGGTTATGCGTCGAGTGTCTGGGTTGACTACTTCTGCTCATTCATCCACAATGACTGGAGTTGGAGACTTCCTTTGTTCATGCAGTGTGTCATGGGCTCGTTGCTCATCCTCGGTTCTTTCTTGATCTGCGAATCTCCCAGGCAAGTCTCGCTCTTCGTGCTATCTGTGACCAATACTGACAGTCTCGTGAAGATGGCTGCTCGATAACGACCACGACGAGGAGGGCATTGTCGTTATTGCCAACCTCTACGGCAAGGGCGACATCCACAACCAAAAAGCGCGCGACGAGTACCGCGAAATCAAGATGAACGTGCTGCTGCAGCGTCAAGAGGGCGAGCGCAGCTACAAGGACATGTTCAAGCGCTACTACAAGCGTGTCTTTATCGCCATGTCTGCCCAAGCGCTCGCCCAACTCAACGGCATCAACGTCATCTCCTACTACGCTCCTCTGGTCTTTGAGCAAGCTGGATGGGTTGGACGCGATGCTATTCTCATGACTGGTATCAACGGTCTTACCTACCTGGCCTCCACAATCCCTCCATGGTACCTAGTTGATCGCCTCGGCCGTCGTCCCATCCTCATGTGGGGCGCTGTGGCCATGATCATCTCCCTCTCGGCCATCTCGTACTTCATCTACATCGATATACACCTCACGCCGCGCATGGTCGTTATCTTCGTCGTACTGTACAACGCAGCATTCGGTGCCTCGTGGGGACCCATTCCATGGCTCTACCCACCCGAGATTCTTCCTCTGAGCATCCGTGCCAAGGGTGCATCTCTGTCTACTGCGTCCAACTGGGCTTTCAACTGGCTGGTCGGAGAGCTCACTCCCATCCTACAGGACCTCATTCAATGGCGTCTGTACTTGATGCATGCATTCTTCTGCGCCGTCTCATTCGTTGTGGTGTATTTCTGTTTCCCAGAGACAGCTAATGTACGCCTCGAAGACATGAACAGCATCTTCGGCGACGCTTCCACCATCGCCCCCTCACCCCAAACTCTCGCCGAAGCCGAATCGCTTTTCAGCCGCAGTCCTGCACCTTCCATGCATCTCGACCGCGACGGCGACGCACCCCAAGACTCCAACATCCCCGACTTGGATATTGATCCCCCTGCTGTGGATGTGCAGAACGGCAAACCCATGTTTAGCCGCAAAGAGAGTGACTCTGAAGGTCTGGGAGGTTGGATATCTGGGCTTGTGAAGAAGGGCAAGGATGGAGATGCAGGGGGTAGTGGAAAGTATAGACGTGTTGGCCAGGACGATGATTAGAGGGGGGAGAAGATGCATTGTGTGTGGAGTTTTGATATAGGTGGATGTATTCTGTATGAAATCTGTACAGGATGTAGTTGTGAAGGCGATGGAACGAGCCAGGATGGTTAGGAAAGATGAATGTAGATTTTGTGTATCCTTTGCGCAATCATTTGTCTTCTTGTGACTTTGTCGCAAGTTTGACTCAAGCTTGACATGCTCGCTTGGACGGTGAAGTTTCATGTCATAGACTCGAGTTCCCTCGTCGACAAGCGACAACATGCACAGCAGACACTTAAATCATTCGTAAGTGCTTCGGATATATCTAGATGATTATCAAGTATGTGATGTGAATTACTTTGAGTTCATAGAAGTGCTGCATAGCAGGAAAACGATGCCTTGAGTTTGCAGAGTCAGGGTGTTCCCCACCACATTCAAGCATTTTCCGAATCAGGGCTAGTCTGGTCTCTCTTTCATCTCCAAGCAGCCTCTCTATGCGGCCTGGAAAGTTGTTGGCTTCCACCACATACTGTAGCTACGAAAGGGTATCAAAGCGGACATTTTATCAATTTGACAACGCGAGATCTTCTCTCATCAGCAAAGAAGACGTATGTGAGTGAGAACAATCTAACGTGTCTTAACTTCCTAAATAGGCGTCTTATTAAGAACTATACGCGTTACGAACCATTTGCATACAGGAAGGAGGTAAGAAGCATCATTAGCTACCATGCATGCAATTTTTACCACGGCTTTGATATACCGCTATCCTTGTATCTATCCTTTCTTATACTTTCGATATTGTTTATTCCCGGATGTGTGTCTACAGTCGTTTATCGATTGTGAAGGGAAAGGCTTTTACCAACAATCGCAATATTGCGCCATATCTGCGGCGTTGTTCGTCAGAGTGGCACACACATGCGAGGTATGAGCATGTATACGCGTACTATAATCCTCACGCCGAAAACTCTCGAGTCTAAACCAATGATTGCCCTGTAGTTGCAAGGGCACATCCAATAACGACTCTGTGTTTCGCTATGGCATCATGCCAGACTATCAACACAAGCTTCAGAAGGATGCAAGCCCTGGCGATGAACACCATATGCAAGGAGTATATAAGATGCTGTTCTTGGCCTGACCCTGCATAGATGCACCAAGCCTTTTATCCTTTCCAAGCATTTTTTCGAAGCTTGTGTGTTTGCTCTTGTCCTCGGAAGCTTGTTGTGTCTCCTCTTTCGTAAACGCCCACCATACAGAAGCCATGGCCGAACTCAAGGGCGAGTTCCACACCAACACGGCAGCTGCTCGGTCGCCGTCAGACCAAGACCTGCGCGGCAGTGATACCGAGCCCAAAGTCGGCGAACTCTTTCCTGGCGAAGCAGAAGCAGGTGGTCTAGGCCGTCATCTGGGATTATGGTCGACGGTGGCTTTGATGTAATAGACTCAACCATCGCTTGATTCCCTTTTCGCTGACATGCCTCCAGCATCGGCCGCATCATCGGCACCGGCATCTTCTCCACCCCATCCTCGGTAGTTTCCAGCGTCGGCAGCGTGGGCGCAGCATTCATGCTCTGGCTGCTGGGCCTCGCGTCATGTATGTCCGGTCTCTTCATCTGGCTCGAACTCGGCTGCATGATCCCGCGCTCCGGCGGCGAAAAAGTATACCTGGAAGCTGCGTACCGAAGACCCAAACTCCTGGCTACCACGTTCTTTGCTTGGCAGGCTATTCTGTTGGGCTTTACAGCGTCAGGGTGTATTGTGTTTGCGACGTATGTGATCAAAGCTGCGGGTAAGACGGCGAGCGAGTGGGAGAAGAGGGGGATTGCGCTGGCGGTGGTTACGGTGATTTGTGCTGCTCATACTGTCATCCCACGATGGGCTGTGAGGGGTATGAATGCACTGGTCGTCATCAAGGTCGGAGTCCTGGTGTTCATCGTTGTCGCTGGGTGGGCTGTGCTGGGTGGAGCCACCAAAGGCCGTATCCCGCATCCGACTGCAAGCTTCCAGGATGCCTTTGCTGGAACGACGTCCAGTGGCTATCTCTGGGCGACTGCGCTGTTCAAGGTCTTGAACTCGTATGCTGGATGGAGCAACGCGGCTTACGTCCTCAACGAAGTCAAAAACCCCGTTCGCACGCTGAAGATTGCTGGACCCCTGAGTTTGACCGTCTGCGGTATACTCTACATGATGGCAAACATCTCTTACTTTGCCGCCGGCACACCGAAACAAGTGGCCAAGAGCGGACTGACTGTAGCCGGCTTCTTCATGCACCAAGTTTTTGGTCTCGCGGCCGAAAGAGCAATCAGCGTGCTTATTGCCTTCTCGGCGTTTGGAAACGTCATGACCGTCACTTTTGCCCAAGCTAGAGTGAACCAAGAACTCGCCAAAGAAGGTGTGATTCCATTCCCGAGGTTCTGGGCGTCTGGATGGCCGTCAGGGGCGCCCGGCGCAGGCTTGCTGCTTCATTGGATCCCGAGTGCGATTGTGATCGTGGCGATCCCCTTTGGAGATGCCTACAACTTTATTCTGGACGTCGAAGGCTACCCAGGCTCAATCGTCAATTTCCTGGTCGTGGTTGGATTCTTCTGGCTTCGTTATTCCGAGCCCGATATTCCACGCCCTTTCCGCTGTTGGCTGCCTGTCGCTGCATTCT
The DNA here is from genome assembly GCF_000721765.1 of Aureobasidium namibiae CBS 147.97. Taxonomy (NCBI): domain Eukaryota; kingdom Fungi; phylum Ascomycota; class Dothideomycetes; order Dothideales; family Saccotheciaceae; genus Aureobasidium; species Aureobasidium namibiae. Next base: position 144,488 of record NW_013581183.1, on the reverse strand, counting down.
ACATGGTTGTGCAGGCCTTTTTGATGGTTGCGCCATTCTTGAGGCCGCCGGGTGGAAAGGGAGATACGAGTCTGCCGTATTGGTTGTATCCTGTTGTTGGCATCGTTGTGCTGACGGTATCCGTCCTCTATTGGGTTGTTTGGCGTGTGTTGCTGCCGTGGATTGGAAGGTATAGCCTTGAAGCCGAGCATGTGAAGTTGGCGGATGGTACTGCTGTGGTTGACTGGCGCAGAGTCAAGCGTGTCTAGTACAGTACAGAGGATCTCACATATCGGATCGCTGTCAAAGGACGCGAACAAACCTCTTTGGCTCTTCCTATGGTAGGAAGACTCAGTCCGGCTGGGATATGGCCCATATATCAGGGCGCATCGTGAAATAACACAAGCAAGATAAGGTCAGTAATAGCTGCCACTTGCACCTACAACACACATTTGATCTTGCACCTATTGAGAGCCCGTGAAAATGATAAGAGAGACACTCAGGGGACGCCACGAGAGCTGATATGAAGGATAGCTTTCGTGGATCCATAGCGTATGGACACGCGCAGATTCATGTTGGGCGTGTCAAGAGTCGGTCGAGACCCTGGATCTCAAAAGATCTTGGAACGGGCAGGTCTGCCGAACGAGCTTTGCTCCTGCTTGCCGCTTACCGCCTGCCGCGCCGCGTCGGCAGGTCCGTTATCCGTAGTGGCGCCTTTTGCATCTCATCTCAGCTAGGTAGAAGACGCGACTGACCTTGAAAGTGAGATGAGCGTGAGCTGAGATGAGTAGGGTTTTGGAGTCTCGTCAAAGCTCTCGACCTTTCTCTATCCCCCTTGACTTTTCTTGCCTCCATCTCGTTTCCTGTGACTTTTGTGTCTTGCTTTTTCCGCAGAGTCGTCGTCGTCACTGTATCTATTCATTTTCCCCACGTTTCGTTGCCTTTATAGCCGTTTTCGCTCAGCGTGCTCGGATACAGACGGGAGGGTTCGATTATATCATTAGAGAGCCGCGTGTTCGTCACCCTTGGCTTTTTGCTTGGTCTGCGAGACTACTTGCGACATTTTTTGGACACCACTTTGACTGGACTTTGAGCGGACTTGAGGAATTCGGACGTGCGATACTGCTCAGACTTGGACCCTTTGCCACCGCTATCCAAGCTCGAGCGATTTCAAGGATACACGCTTCGCGAGCGACAACGAGAAACTACAAGTCGCAAGAAGCAACAGGCGAGAGATCCAGAAACACCACCATGTCACCGTCATCATCATCATCACCCCTGCACTCGACAATTCTCGTAAGCTCCCTTGGCCTCTTTCTTCACTCCTCTCCACTAACGCTCCTCACAGCCCCTCCTCCTCCCCTTCTCGATATCCCTCACCCTCTACCTCAGCATCAGCTACCTCATCCTCCCCTTCTGGCGCTCTCAACAACAAAACCTCCCCATCGATACAGTCTCCGATCTCGCGCGACGGGCAAAAAACAACGTCAAGATGGGAGTCTGGAAGATAGCGAAAAGGTTTAGAAAGGAAGAGCATTGGGATGAGGAGGAGGGAGAGGAAGACGAAGAGTCAGGGATGCTGAATTATGAGGAGGACAGGGGGAGGTTGTGGAGGGGGACTGTGGTTGCGCCTAGGGAGAGTGAGGATGATGGGCATGGGAGATGAAATCAGAGTTGAATAGGGAAACAGAGGGTATAAAGAGTAGGGTATACACCAGGCCTACAAGGGGTACAGATGGGGAGCGTGCTGTTGCACGCCCAAGCTTACGCACGGCGATGCATCGCCGCTCCAAGGCTTCAATGAAGCGAACAATGGCTGAGAAGTCCTCGGGCGAGTAATTGTCGAGCTCACGAGCTCGTTTCCCAGAGTGCGGTATAGTCATTTCGACGAGTGGCTCAGGGCATCACAGGGTCTGATACCAAGCCATTAGATAAGGCTGCATCCAAGGATGGTATACCAGCCTCACTCAGCTGTCGCAGCTACCTACAAGAGCCTCAATGTGCTCGTACTGCCTCCGAAGATGCGAATCTGACAGGAGGTTGAGAAGAGGCTGGTCATCACCTTGAAGACATCTACATAACATTTCTGCAATATCGCAATGCACTTGTCTCGTAGCTTAATACCTGTATCTCCTACTGCATAGTACATACCGCAGATAGGCAAGCCCGGATAATGACATCAGCCAACAATTCATCATCACTCACCTCCTCGCGGAAGATCAACAGAAACAGGCGAGTTGCACCATTGAACGCAAGAGGTAGATCAACAAGAAAGGGGTCTCACCGGACCTGATGATCGTTCGAATCAACTGCTGTACAAGGAGACTTTTGCGCTGATCGAAGAGTCGAAAAGTCTATTCGAGACCAGACCCTGGGAGAGATCTACCAAGCCCGGTTTTGCCGACACCGCCGCCGCCGCCGCCGACGCCAGCAAACAGGCCAGCCAGGCGATGCAAGTCTGTATATCGTCTCTTGTGCTCACCGACCGTTCTGCCTTCTCGTTCACGTCGCTGCACGCGACGGAAAAGCAGAGTTGAGGAGAAAGAGTGCAATTGGTCTGCAAAAGATACGATTGGAGGGAAGTTTATCTTAGTTCGTATACTCTTTTCGTCTCGTTTATGCCTTTGCCACATGCATGTGTCTATCATGACATGTGCTTGTCGTGTGCCTTTTTGTGATCTTCCAGAAGGATTCCAACGGAATTGACACAGATACCATGACGTGACTGTCTGCAGCAAGCCATACCACTTTTGGCTGGTGCTTGGTGTTTCTGTCTCCTTATCATGAGATTGACAGCCAATGCAATTGTGGTGCCTGTATGTACAAAGCTGCTGTCTTTCGAGATGTAAGGTGGGAATATGATCGATTTGGTCATATACTGTTTATGGAAGCAAGATCCGGTGCCGAAGGGAAACAGACGCTCGGACGCGCGTGTTTGTTGGTGGTCTCGACGTGGCGCCCCCATAACATGATCGACCGTTGGAGCTTCCCCCATCGTCTTTTTTTGCCCGCTCGGGTTCACCGTGATGGTTTTGCATGGGGTAGGCAGCCGGTCATGGCCCAGAGAGGCGTAGCAAACGGATATTCCGGACGTGAAGGGTAGGGGTTTTGTTGTTTCGATTGATCTTTCTTTTCTTCTTCTCTTATCCCTCCCACTATACCTATCCCTTGCTTCACTGTTTGTTTTGCCTTATACCTGACCACGACACGGCCTTCACACTCACAATCATTCCTATCACTCGCCCAAACATGATCAGTACTATTCCCGAGGGTCACGATGACCACGACTACCAGACCGCCTACAAAGGCAAGAGGCGACGCATCTCCAAGGTGTCGATGAGCCTAGGCCACGCCGCCGCCGAAGACGTGCGAAGCGAAATCTCGTCGAGCATCCGCAAAGAATTGTCACGACGACGAAGCAGTGTCATTGCTCCCGAAGCACAGCTCAAACGACGACCCACAGAGACTGCCAACATCCTCTCCGCCGAGACCACCGAATCTGCTGCATCCAAGACATTGAACAACTTTGACCTTTTCGAACACATCTTGATGCAATTGCCTTGGTCCGGCGATGAGGCTGCTATGCAACGAGACAGCATCCGCACTATCATGACAACATCAAGGACGTGCCGCAGCTTCAAAGGCATGATCGATGCATCTGCTCGCCTGCAGAAGCGTTTGTTCCTGGCACGCGACTCGGAGCAAAAGCGACCCTGTTTTTGTGGTCATCAAGAAGAGGAGCGCACCTGCGGCGCAGAGACAAACCCCTTCATCACACCAACACTCAAGAAACACATCCTGCACAATTCTTTCTCCTGCGACCAACGACGACAGAAGCAACAAGCCGCAAAACAAGCTCGCGCCGACCAACAATCCCTCTCCCGCCACCTCGAAACCACCAATCAATCCCCAGACGACTACTTCAGCCACCCAGTCCTCTTCCGCGATCTCCAAGACCGCCAAAAGAAGCACATGCTCGCCTTCAAAATCTCCGAAAACGATCCTTTCTACCTCCTCGGCGAACGCTCTGCGCCCGACGCAAGCTGGCGCAACATGTACTTTTCGAACCCAGCACCAACGCGTATTGAGCTGTACTATTGGAGTTACCTGATCCGTTGCGAGTCACAAGATGGAAAGCCATTGACGGCGGGCTTTGTGTGGGATACCATTCATGAGACGCTTGAGGTCGCGAGACAGCGCAAAGCTCCGGGATATCAGTATGAGGGCGATGAGCCGTTGCTTGTGCTGCTGGGCTCGTGGGAGAAAGAGGGGGATCACAGGCATGTTTATGACTGGTTGAACCAGAGGCATGAAGCTTGCAGCAGTCCGGATTGTCGATACGCAAAGGTTTGAGCCATCAGGCTTTACCATCGATTATCTGCACCCACGTCTTTTTCCTGGTTGGCTGAGGTTGTATCAAAGTCGCCACTTCTGCCCCTGATGCATTGGAGAGATTTTCTGTTCTCGTCGAGCGTTCTAGCGTTGTTTGCAGTTTTGCCTAATGATTGCGTTGCATCTTGTCTAGAGTATAGACCTATATTACATTCGAATAGATGAGTCTTCAGACCACTTATCCATCTTGACCCGCTTGTGCAGCTGCCAGCAGACCGCAGAACGCGCGTCCGACTTGTGACATTATAATTCTAGACTCCTCGGTCAAGCACGAAGCATGCCGCGAGTGACATGGTGACACCGAATCAAATGACCTGGTGTTCTTCGCTTGGACAAAGCAATCGTGACCTCCCGACTCGCATGCACCCAACCGTGGTGAACCATTTTGCCGCGTGCATATGCAGAAGAACGACATGTCTACATCTTCTGCACATGCGTCCATTCTCCCTCCCAACCTTCCATCTCTTCCATCTCTGTTTCGCATACACCCAACCGAAGTCCGATGTTTTGTCTTCGGCAGAGAGAGAGGGGAAATCACACGTGGGTGATTGAACCGACCATGCGACTCAGTCATTCAGCTGCTGCACGCCTCCAGCTGGAAGAGCCTCGACCGCTTCCAAGATGTGGAAAAGACTACTCCGTAGCGGAGCCGCAAGACAAGCACACCTGGTACACCATTTCCCGTCTGCGTACAAGCGAATAGAGCTGAATGAGGCTCTTATCCTTTCCACACTTGACTCGATCTGAGATCGGGGCTTGATTGAAAGCTGAAATCTAGACAGGGCCAAGCCTATCTCGGTTCTCTGTTCAGCCAGTCCTCAGCCAAAAACGGCATCTCCGAACACTTTCGGCAACGGCGTCGTCCAGGTACAACGGTCAAACTTCAATCTTGCACCTCTTCCCCTTTCCACCACACCCTCTTCCATGCAAGGTGCATACATGGCTGCCCTTCTACGATCTGGTGGTTATACCGTGAATTATGATTGACTGGCCCACACTCTGTTTGTGGCGCTTTTCGAGGTAGGTACTCCGCTTATGACCGAGCAGCTGAGTGTGTACATGGTCGACGGCCCAGCAGTTCTGAGACCTGTGTGCAAACCGCCCGTTTCCACCGGTGGGATCAATACACTTTGTGTGAGTGATGGGCGATTTACAAAACGCACACGTTGTCCCTGGATATTTTCCTTGTAGGTTGGCTTTTTCATCACTCTCGCTTTGCCTGTTTCCTTGGGCATCTTCATTCATTCGTTTCGATATCAGTCTTTCTTTCTTTCATCACAAGAGAATGCCTTCTCCAAGGCTTGCTGGGCCTACCACCCTTTTGGTCGCTCTGCTTCCCTTGACGGTCTCCGCTGTTTCGTACAACTACACACTGCAAGATACGTATGCTGGCACCAACTTCTACGACGGCTTCAACTTCTTCACCGACCCGGACCCGACTCATGGTTTCGTTCAATACGTAGACAAGCCCACAGCCATCAGCAGCGGTATCCTTGGCTATGGTGCAGGCAACACTGCCAAGTGGGGTGTAGATGACAGCACAGTGCTCTACACCAATTCTTCCATCGGCCGTCAATCAGTACGCCTCGAAGGCAACGTCAACTACAACCACGGTCTCTTCCTTGCAGATATCAAACACATGCCCGGATCCATCTGCGGAGTATGGCCTGCCTTCTGGACTCTCGGTGACTCCAATTGGCCCGCTCACGGCGAGCTCGATATCATCGAAGGCGTCAACACCTTCACCACCAACCAAATCGCCGCCCACACTGCCCCAAACTGCACAATGAAGTTTCAAAACCAGACTGGTTGGGTCAATGGAAACGATTGCGCTGTCAGCACCGGAGGAGCAGCTGGTTGCGCTACGGGTACCAATGACCAAACCGGCTATGGCGACGGCTTCAATGCCAACGGCGGCGGTGTATATGCAATGCAGTGGACCTCCGAATTCATGAAAGTGTGGTTCTTCCCTCGCAACGCCATCCCTGCCTCCATCTCCTCTGGCTCCCCTTCGCCAGCCCTTGACTTTGGCACTCCCGTCGGCAATTTCGATGGTTCAAGCTGCGATATTGACTCTCACTTTATCAACCATCGCATGATCTTCGACACTACGTTCTGTGGCGATTGGGCGGGAAGTGTGTATTCTGCTACCTCTTGTCCTATGGCTGGTGATGGTGGGAATGGGTGTGTTGCGTATGTGGCTGGCAATCCTGGTGCTTTCAAGGAGGCTTATTGGGAAGTCAACTACATCAAGGTGTTTTCGGAGACTGTTATTGCGGATCCGGTTACCTCGAGTTCGAGTTCGATAAGGAGTTCGACTTCGTCTACATCCTCGTCGTCGAGCCTGTCAACCTCGTCTTCCAGCAGTGTTCGCCCCTCGACGACATCTTCTTCGTCGGTTCTCTCTCGCTCGAGTTCAACATCGTCATCGACTTCGGTGATTTTGAGCACTAGCCGCTCAAGCTCTTCATCCTCTTCTCTCAGACCTTCGACTAGCACGACCAGCACCACCAGCAGCAAACCTACTACGAGTTCATCGAGCAGCAAGCTCACCGCCAGCTCGTCAAGCACAAAGCCGACTACAACTTCCACAAGCACAAAGCCCACCACAAGCACAAAGCCGACTACAAGCTCGTCAAGCACCAAACCCACAACATCATCGACAAAACCCGTTTCTTCTTCCTCGTCCACCAAGCCCACGACTAGCTCGAAGCCCACGACATTCAGCAAACCTACAACCTCTTCGTCATCGTCACGCAAAATCAGCACGAGCAGTTCGAGCGTCAAGCCCTCAGTGGCGATAAGCTCAAAGCGGGCCGAAGTCTCAAAGCCAGCGACTTCCGCAACTTCTTCCTCGAAGAAGGTTACGTCCTCGAGTAGCAGCAGCAAAAAAGTGACTTCGACCAGTTCTTCAAAGAAAGTGACTTCCACAAGCTCTTCTTCAAAGAAGAGTTCGACGGCGAGCTTGGTCAAGAAAGCTACCTCGAGCAGTAGCAGCAAGAAAGTTAGCTCGACAAGCTCCTCGAAGAAGATCACCACCACCAGCTCGTCCAAGAAGGTCGCTTCAACGAGTTCATCGAAGAGAGCTACTTCAACCAACAGCACCAAAAAGCCAAGCTCCACTTTGAAGACCAGCACTACCAAACGCAGTTCTTCCTCGAGCAGCACCAAGAAACCAATTTCTACCACATCGACGAGAAAAGCATGAGGAGATGCCACAAGCAAAAGCACATTTACGACATTTTTCTTCTTTGACGACCATAGACTATTCATTCTCATTAATTAGCTTCCCTTCTCACTTTCTATACTTTACATATTTTGCTTCTGTCTATACATTTTTGGATCTCATCAATCTTTTGTATATGCCTCGGACTTATTACTATATACATCCATTTCGATCATCTATTTTTCGTTTACACTTTGGCCTCTTTCGCAAGTTTAAATAGACTTCCTACATTCGAACATCGCTTTGTGGTTCTTGAGATTGAATAACTTCTTAGTAGTCAGTATGGAAAAAAAAGGGCTAATTGTGATCATTTCTGTCGCTTCTCGCCATCTTAATGTATTCCGTCTCCCGCGGCTGACAGGACAATATCAGGGTGCGAAGCAATGTAAGTAAGTTCAGTTTCGGTAGATCGTCGTTCAGTCAATCCATACCCGGTTGGAGAGAAAATCTTCGTGGGCCTCCTCCTCAGATTAGAACTGATTTGTCTTGGCCTGAGCTTTAACATACTATATGGCTATATTGATAGATAAACGGACTGGTGGAATCCTTTCCGGGGTCACTATACACTATACCCATTATCAAGATGATAGCTATTGCACTTGTTCGCAACGTGCCGGTTGAGCTTGGCTAAATGTCGAAGGTGGTACTTAGGACCAGTAAGGGGAAGGCGCTCAAGGATATAGCTTAACATGACAGTGATGACAGGCTCAGTCGCTTGACAGGGGTTGATTTTTTTACTTCCCAAGAGCCTCTCTAATGTTCTCTAAGATAGAGATGCATAACCGCAATATCGCAGCCACTGTTCCCTCGGCCCAACGGGTGGAGGGCAACGATAGATACCGAGGCTTTGAGGGAGACACTAGAATTTAGCCAAGAGGAAATAAGCACCACCACTCAAAAGCTTGGTAAGAAAGCTTAATCCATGCTGAAAACTCCTCTCGGTATTTGTGTGTCTGATTTCGGCTCTTGTATACTTTCTACTCTGCTTGTTAATCTATGCTTCTCGTGGTTAGCAACCTGTATATCCAGGAGATGGATTCATCCAAGCTGCGCTTAAACTGCTTGAGACACACAGCGATTAGCTTAACCAAGGTTTGACGCTAGAACTGCAGCACAACATGACCAGCAGATCATGTGAACTATGGAATTTGGAAAACTGTGAAGATAGATCGACAACGGACTGTAGGTATATAAACGCCTTGAGAATTCCACGTAAGGTCAACATATCATCTCATCACCCATCAGCTACTTTTCTCCTCACACGATCATGCATTTCACCGACCTCCTTCTCATCGGCGCCTCTGTGCTCAGCACGGCTACCGGTTCCCCCCTCGCTGCTCGCACAAGCACTGCATCCAAAAAATGCTCCAGCTACAGTAATCACCTTCTCCCTTCTGCTGCCTCTCCCTCAATAACTGACTTCAATCACTCCAGCCATCATTGACACGAGAGGCACCGGCGAGCAACAAGGCCCCTCCGCCGGCTTCCTGACCATGAACCGCAACATTCTCTCCCAAGTCCCCGGCGGCGTCGTCTACAACACCGTCTACCCAGCCGACTACTCCCAAAACTCTGCTTCGGGGACGCAAGACATCATCAACAAGATCAAGACAACTCTGAGCAGTAATCCCAATGAATGCTTTATCCTAGAGGGATACTCGCAGGGTGCTGCTGCGACTGTTAATGCTCTGGTACAGTTGACTGCAGCGGAAAATACTGCTGTAAAGGGCGTGTTTCTCATTGGCGACCCACTGCATAAAGCAGGGTTGAGCTGTAATGTAGACAGCAATGGTGGCATCACCACTCGCAACGACAATGGTATTTCCGAATACTACGGCAGCAACAGTATTCCCTCTGGCTTTGTATCCAGATCCCTGGACGTTTGTGCTCCTGTGAGTCTTTTTTTTTCGTCTGGTGGCGGCGACGAGAGGAATCATGACTGACGTTTTTTTCTGATCACAGGGCGATGGTGTGTGCACTAATAATGGTGCAGGCATTGATGAGGAACATCTTTCTTACCCCAATGATGCTAATGTGCAGAATATGGGTACTAAGTTTGTGGTTGATCAGCTCACTGGGGTTACTTACACTCATCAGTGAGGGGGCTGAGTGATGTATGTTTCCATAGAGCAAATCATTCTTGTATTCCAGTCGATTCATGAATCTATACAAAGACGAGTCTTGTTGGTGCTATCTAGCTTCAGGTGTTTTCGATTGTGGAATCACAAGTTTGAGATCGAGTTTACGCATTCAAGCTGTTGTATCATCTCCAGCTGACTGCAATTCGTCCTCGCTATGCTTGTGAGAGGTACGCCTGACGATTAGTTTGTGGATTCCGTAGATGTCCAGTCCTGTCCGGATCCATAATGTGTTCACTGGCTGACTCAGTTCTGAGCCAAGCCATGTCTACTGAGTCCCACCATTGCCCGCTAACATCTCGTTCCTCTGCTCTGATCAAGCGATCATATGGGAGATGGGTGAATAAGGAAGCGTTACATTGATTTCTATCAAGGTCATGGAGGTGGCCACGATGAATACGTAGCTTCCCAATACTTTCTCCCAATGCCTGTCCCATCAATACCTTTTGGAACGATACCAGTGCGGAATTGCAAATCCTGCCTATCAATCTTCCAAGCCTCAAGAACACGCATCGAAGGCTCATAAACGCCATCCTCGTACACACTCAACGATAACATACATCCCCCATCGTTGCGAAAACAAAGGTTAAGGCCATGTGGCTGGTACCTCTCAAGAAAATGTGATTTCAAAACCGCACTTTTCAGCCTCGGCATCCTCTGAACCGCAGATCCAAGACTTTCGATTAAGTCTTCGATGTAGCGTGTAGATGGACTGTCATCTCTGCCATCATCATCCGCATATCTCTGCATGTCTACGAAACAGTCTTGGAGTTTCCAGGCGCATTCTAGATGCAGGGTTTCCAGGTATGGCCAATGCAACTCGTCGCTCAGCAGTGCCGGTGTGCCATCCAGACAAAAGAGCTCGGAGAAGATTGCTTCATCCTTGATGTGCAAGGATGTCAAACGTGTCGAGATGTCGCGGAAAGCAATGCACAGAGTATCCAGCGTGTGAAAAGTCGGCTCGTGGAGTGGACCATCGCAGCCGTAGGAATGCCAGGGCCAATCGCCGACGAACTCGACGTGTTGGATGCTTAGAGGTAGCTGGGCCAGAGCAGCTGCAGTTCTATCCCGGACTTGCATGCGCAGGACATGACTTGCATATGAGATTCCATACTCACCATCGAGTTTTATCCTTCGCAGTGCACCACAAGCTGATGCGATCTGGACGACTGTAGGCAACAACACCCCATTCTCAGGGTTGTTGCGACAACCGTCTTCGTCGACACCAGGTCCAGGGATCATGCCGGGAAGGTAGATTCTGGGAAAGTTCAGAGATGTCACACACTTTGCTTTGGGCAAGTGAGTGTCAGGCAAGAGTTCCGCACTGTAAGGTGGTACCAGCGTGTCGAATTCAGTTTCGACCCGCATACTCTCTGGCTCGTGGCGGCCACAATGATCCGGGCAGTTGGGATCATCGATGTCGCAGTCATTGACGTATGCTATCTCTGCTTGCAGAGCAATGTCCAGAGCAACGCCGTGGTCCGTCCACTTGGAGAGGTGATCGAATAAACTGCGTATACCTTCCGTGAAGGCTCTGTTGTTCTCACGGCGCCACGCGCTATCCCAATTGGTTTCATGAGCACCATCATATCGTATCGGATCTATCCAGTAGAGCACGGCCACTCTGTATAAGATGCGTTGAATGTATGTGCGTCTTGCTCGTCGCCAGCGCTGTGGGCCGGTAGTGATCTCGGCGAGTCTGGCGAGACTCAAACCTCGCTTTTCGAGTCGCTCTACGTGTCGGTCTTCCTCTCGCTCTGGGGATTCGATCGTCACGATTGTCACGTCAGAGGGACTCAAAACAATCACAGAAGCGTATATTTGTCTCTCAAAAGCGGCCTGCCAGGATTTGTTGACCAGTGTGTACGGTGTTAGTTTATGATCATCCTCTTCGACCAGATGTTGGGCGATGAGGGACAAAATCTCTTGCGGTAGGTAGGGGGACATGAGCTTAGTGTGAACGTTCGGGTCCGTTGTGGTTGATTTAGTGCTTTGAGAATCTGATCGATGCGTCCAACGTCGTGAGCAGGGGAAGAGTTTGGCTAGCGAAGGGGGTGATGGCCTTATACTTACGGACCATCTTCGGATCTGGGATAGGGCATTAATCTAAAGTCGAGCAGCCAGAGCAAGTATTCGTTCCATCTTCTTCGACTTTTATAGAGTGATCGAAACAATCAAGAAAGGAATAAACATAGTCATACAAAAATGATCAACGCCTAATGCGTTGTTACATATCATACTCATACAGGTAATTGACCAAGCGCTTTACAAGAACGAACTACCAATCAAGGTTTAGCCATCACATCAACATATCTTCCTCCCCTCTTCTTGGACTTGGCAGTACCCCCCTTTCTCGGCCCAGGCGCACCGAGCAAATCATCGATACTACTCGCGTTGCTCATACTCGTTGCAGGACGGCTGGGAGGCGCGGATGCAGGCGGTCCTCCAGCCATACCGCCCATTGGTGGGGGTGCAGAGGCAGATGGGAAGCCAGTCTGTGGTGTAGCGGGTGAGGCAGCCATTGATGGTGGGCCAGAGGGTGGACCACTTGCAGGTGTCATGGCGCGAGAGGGTGGACCAGACATCTGTGGGCCAGCTGGAGGCCCAGCAGCACCACTGGCGCTTCTACTCGGTCCCTTGGGTGGCGGAGGTGTAGCAGCAGATGGGGAGGCAGCTTCAGCGCCTCCCTTCTTGTTGACCCACTTCTTGAGATCGGGATCATAGTAGAACGAACTCTGCTCACCAAGTTTGGCTCTGATGGGTCCCGGTTGAGCATTGGGGTCTTTTTTGCCGAACCAGCCGCCAAACCAGCCTTTCTTGTCTCCAACTGCGCCTGTCTTTTCATCGCGCTTTGCGTCTTCTTCTGCAGCTTTACGGAAAGCCTCGTCTGCTGCTTTGTCGTCCGCTGACTTCTTCAGAGCGGCAGCACGACGAATGATCTCGTCATCATCCTCGTCGTCCATGAAGTTCTTCTTCTTTGGCTGTTCTTGGAGCTGTTCATCGCCGCCTTCCGGATCGGGTTCCGGCTCATATGGTTGATAGCTGGATGTGGGGGGCTCGTAGCCCGACTGGCCATTCGGGGGCTCGTAAGATGAGGGCGGGTCGTACGAAAGAGGGGCGTAGGAAGCTGTTCGTGGCTCATCGGGAATTTGGGGCTCATCTGAAGGTGGCTCATACGAAGACGGAGGCTCGTAGGAAGATTCAGGATCATACGACGGTGGCTCATAAGATGACGGAGGCTCATATCCGAAGCTCGTCATTTCTTCAGGATGAGCCGTGGGTGTGTATCCAGAGGACTGAGGCTCTTGCACAGGAGTAGGCTCGGAAGGCTCATACGTCGATGCTGTGTGAGGTTCATACGAAGGCTGTTCAGTCTCCGTCTCAGCACCGTTGTCTCCGTAGATCGGTGAGAGTGGAGTGTATGAATTAGGCTGATAGGGAGATTGCCTCGAACTGTCAAATTGATACCCATATGTTGGTCTACCTTGATCAAGACTTGATCGAGGCTCAGAGCCGTAACCAGATTGAACAGACTCGCGTCTCGAAGGAGGTTGACTGTATTGCACACGGTAGTCCGAGACAGCGCGGGACGCTTCTGGTCGAGGAACACCCAGTGATGACTGTGCTTGTTGGTTCTCTCCAGCCTGTTGCGGCAAGTACGCTCCAAACGGCGTGCTACTAGCACGCTGAACTGGCGGAGGTGCGGCTGACGTCGGAGACACAAGGCTGCTGTAGCCCGTACCAGGTCTTTCTTGTTCGTAGGAACGAGATGACTCCATTGAACCTCTGCTTGGTGCATATGCACTTGAGCTGCCTGGAGCATAACGTGCAGCAGAGGCACCACCAAGTTGCGTAGGAGGTGCGTATCGGTTCGATGCTCCGGCGCCGGATGCAGACGGCATACTACCACCCAACGACATCGCTCCATACAAGTCTGTTGTGGAAGCTGTTCTGCTGATTGTAGGTGTCTCACCAGTGATACCGCCGAAGGGCCCTGCAGGAGCGCCTTCACCACCAGTCGGACCGTGTGACTTTGACTCGTTGTCATCGTCACCAGCAACAAAGGTGTTGAAGCGCTTCCACATACTGCCAGATACCTTGTCCATAGACGGTTTCGGGATCCAGCCTCCAGAGGCGCTGGCTTGAGGTGCTTGCGAAAGGCACCTGTGCAAGTCATCTACACTGCTCAACAGTGCAGGGCTGTAGTATGGCGAAAGGCGGGTAGACGCCTTGAAGGAAGCCATAATCGCATCACAGTACGCCAAGGCTTCACTACGCAGGCCATGCTCTGTGAGTATCTGAGCATGTTGGTATTTGGATGCTTGGAGGTGGTGAAGAGTAGGTGAAGTCCCAGGGGTGGGTGCGAGAGACACACAAAGCTCGTAGACCTCGGTAAGAAGGATTGCATCCAAGTCGGAAAGCTCTTGAGACTGGTTCTTGTGGTCGGCGCCGAGCAGCACAAAGTCAGACTTCTCATCGTCAGCACCACCAAGATGAGCAGAAGCTTTGGCGAAGAGGTAGCAAGTGTGCGCTGCCTCGCTACGACCATAACTGGAGAGAAGTTTGCCCAGAGCCGAGATTGCTTGAACATCGTTGTTACTTCTGTTGCTGATAATGAGACACAATGTTTCACGCCACTGATCAAGACCCTCGAGAGGATTCTTCGCACTTGGTCCTGACTTGCTGATCATCTGGAAGCCAGCACGCGCAGATGGCGGAACCAGCTCGTCGATACTCTCTTCCCAGTTGCCGGCAAAGACTTCGTACAGAGCTGCTAGTGATTGAGAGTTTTCTCCAGCATCCTTGACTTGAGACCTGACATACTCTTGGACGACCTGCTTCCAGATCTCGGGACCAGCAACCGATGCGATGAGCAACGCATGCGACCACAGCTTTTGTTCAGTTGCATACCAAACGGCCTTCTCACGATCACCCGAGAGAAGATGTCTGCGAATCTGCGCCATAGCCTTCGCATTGACAGGCTCAGTAGATGGTCCGGATGATTTTTCATCAGCGATGTCTTCAGCAAGTTCTTCTGATTGTGTGAAGTTAGGTAAAAGAATCTTTCGAGCAGCATCCTCTGCAGAAGCATTGCCGTCGATCTTATTGTCGTGCTCAAGTAAGAGTTTAACCATCTTCCAAAGGACGACCTTTTCTTCGACGCGCTTCTTTGCTTGCACAGGCATGTCGAACTCATGAAGATTACCTTCGTTGGCCTTCTCAAGGTCCTCAATCTTGCCAGTGATCCATATAAGAACTTCTTTCTTCTTGGACTTGCCCTTGTTCAAGGGTCCGGGGAATTTGGCATCACGCTCCGCCAAGGGGTAAGTCACCTTCGTATCATGGATAGTAATCTCGCCGGGTGTACATTTGATAGTCGGGATTGCATGACCGGCAGCGTAGAAAGGGGCTTGCTTAGGGAAAGTGCTTACTAAAGAGCCACTCGGGCCCCACTTGAACACAGGACAACCCTTGTATCTCTCCAACGGATCTTGAGCTCGTTCATCTTGAGGAACAGTAAAGCTGAGATCCGAAGAAAACTGCTGTCGTGCAGGAGGTAGAGCAGCTCTCACATCTTGACGTTGTAGCAGTGTCGGGGAGCTAATGTTACCAGCAGCAGAAGTGGGTCTGTCGATCTGGGTCATGGCTCTCAGTGGTCCCTTCATAACAGTTCCAGGGGATTGAGTCTTGGATCTTCTTGGTGGTGAGAAGGTGTCGCTTGGAGCAGGCGCGTTAGCGTTAGCATATGGATGAGAGACACGTGACTCTGGAGAAGAAGTCATGGGTGCATATGAATTGTTGCGAGGAGGCGAGGCATAAGATTGAGAAAGGGTGTGGTCTAGCGTATTGCTGTCTCGTCTCGGCGGGGTCTCGAAACCATCAGCAAGACCAGACATCTGGCGGACTGGAGGTGGAGGCTGGTACGAAACTGCACGGACAGGCGGTGGGGGCATCTCAGCAGCAGTAGGCTTCTCGTGAAAAGCTAGCGGACTCGAGGTTCGAGGGGCGAATGGCTGAACTGGTCTTGAGACAGGCGTTGAGGCAGGCATAGTGGCATACTTGTTCTGTGCTTGATTCTGAGCCTGAGCTTGTGGAGCAGGAGAATAGCGCGAATTTGCTGCTGGCGCAGGCGGCGGCATCGGCGAGAAGCGGCCGGTCGCTGGAGGTGCTACCGCCGAAGGAGCCTGTTGAGCTGCAGGCGAGTACCTTGAGCTCGCTGGAGGGCCTGAAGTTTGAGGTGGCTCAAGCTGCTGAGGAGCGGCTTGCATGTCAGGCAACAAAGGTAGCTTTTCAGGCTGTCTGAAATCCGCAAGGCCATAGCCAGAAGAAGCAGCCGAGGGAGGCATCACGGGACGAGATGGAGGGCGGATCGGAGGTCCTTGTGGAGGGGTTTGAGCTGGTGCTTGAGCAGGAGAAGGCGCAGTGACAGCAGGGGTGTATGGTCTGTTGCGAGGCTTCGGTACCATGGGCAGCTCCTCGAAGAAACCAGAAGCAGATCTGTTACCACCTGATGCGGTTGCGGGCTTGGGTGGTAAAGTTGCAACGCTGGGAGATTGGTTCATGGGAGGCGAGGCAACAGTTGCTGAGGGAGCAGCGGTTGCCGAACGCGAGAAAGGTGGAGGAGCATTCGGTGGAACAGATTGCATACTGCTGCTTCTTGGGGGTGGAGGTGGGGCACTGGATTGAGTAGGAGCGGCAGCTGCAAGAGCACGTCTACGAGGCTGAACAATATCTTCGGGCAAGTCGTAGGGGGAGGAGTAGCCTCCTTTGGACTTGTCGGCAAAGCTTTGAGCATTGTTCAAGGCTGGTCGGACGGGTTGCTGTTGCTGATTATACAAAGGTACAGATGGTAGAGCAGGGGTCAGGTAGGGGTTCGACTGCTGAGCTGCTGGCGAATATGGATTTGCAGGAGCGTTGATCTGTTCCTGTGGGCCGCCGAGTTTTGTAAAGCCAACCGTGTTCCCTTGAGCGTCCAAGACGGGAGCAATTCCAGGGCTGAGAGCTTGCTCAGGACTCAGGATCTGGTCTGGGTGAGCTGGAGCCGTGTCGAAGTCATCCAAAAAGCCTTCACCATCATCCTCAACGAAGAAGCCACTCGGATCCACAGCATTGTCGTCGAGGAAATCATCGTCATCCAGAGCAGCCGACCACATGGCAGCCAGGTCTTCCTCGGATTTTTCACCTTCGGCAGGAGCGTCTTCTTGAGCTTGTTGTTCTTGCAAAGCTTGGGTCAGGGCGGTCGCCTGGGAGGCGACAAGTCCACTGCCCGCCGCCATGTTCTCCGATTCGACGCTGTTCTCTTCCGGTGGAACAATTCCTACCACGGCTCCGAA
The DNA here is from genome assembly GCF_000721765.1 of Aureobasidium namibiae CBS 147.97. NCBI lineage: Eukaryota > Fungi > Ascomycota > Dothideomycetes > Dothideales > Saccotheciaceae > Aureobasidium > Aureobasidium namibiae. The sequence continues at coordinate 127,419 of NW_013581183.1, read as the reverse complement.
ATCTTCAGTTTGGTCGTCGTCTCCCCACTCAAAAGCAGCGGATGTCTGAGATTGCATCTGAACCGGCTCTTCGATTGGCTCCTCGGCCACCAGCCTCAGGGTCTCGTTGGCCTCGTCTAATGCTCGCGAAGGCTCGGAGGTCGTCGATACTTCAGCGAACTGGTCGTCGTGTGTCTGCGACTCTGGGTCGAACGCGTCGCTGTCTTGAGCTGCAAATGACGGCTCCTCAGTCGACATTTCGTAAACGTGTTCTGCGGCAGCGGTGACAGCTGAGGGATCCTGATGGAAGGACTCGAAAGGAACGTCGTGGGCATTGACGGCAGGGGCATCCGTAGCGAAACCAGGAGTGGGTAGATTCTCTTCATCCTGCATCAGAGGCGCATCGTCGCTCTCGTCGACAGCATCATCAGCTGCGGTACTCTGGCCTTGGTACTCGTATCTTTCTCGGACATGGTCCTCCTCTTCCTTGTCCAAAGTGCCAAAGGCTTCTTCAACAGCAGAGCGATTTGATTCTTGCGATGTGACCTGTTCTGACTCAGTAACAGGTGGGTCACCAGATTGATGGACCTCTGGCTCCGGGGGGTGGAAAGCTTTCTCGAGCAAATCGTGAGTTGGCTCGGGTATAAAGTTCGGTGACTCGGCGTGGGCTGTCTCTTCAAGCTGCGTGTCCTCTGATACTTGATCTTCTCCGACAGGACCCAAGCCCTCGACGCTTTCTGTCGCAGCGATGGGCTCCTCGAATGCAAGTGGCGCGGGGTCGACATGTGTTTCCCCGGCATGATTTTCAGGCACAGGATCTGCGGCGAGGGATCGCGATTGATGTGGGGGAAGGTTGTCGAAAAAGTCGGCATCATGGTGGACAGCAGGAGGTTCTTGTTGCGGTTGGGCTATCGGAATATCGTTTGTGCTGTTGTGAGACCTCAAAGCAGGATGCCATGAAGAGTGGTGGGTGTCGTCTGACATGGCGAGGTATTGTGTATAAGAGCTGCTTTGGACATGTTTCAGCATCTAGAAAGCAATAAACCCGGGCGACGTGACCATTCGACCGCGTCTCGGTCGTGGTGGAGCTTTGTGACTTACCAAAAACAAATAAGGCGAAGCAAAGGCGGGCTGGTCAAGACATTGGATAAGTTAATAGTACAAGCAGCTGGCCGGCGATCCGGTGGATGGGACCAAGTCGTAAGGAGGTGCTCGGTGTTGCGAGTTGGCCGTTCACGACATCAGCCAAGTGTGACTGCTCACAACCAATCGTCTGTCGAATCCCCCGGACTTTGACTCGTGCGGCAAGCCGGGCCGGGATGACGCGAGTCAAATGCCGGAAGCCTAGAGTGCTTGGCAGACAGCAACGTAATTGTTGCTATTCATGCTTGATCCACCGCGAGACAAACAAGTCACAACCTTACTGCCCTTCTCGCTCTAAGACACAGATGAGGCATGTCACATCGGCACGGCGACTCGACCGCGTCGGCCTCTCTGATCCCTGATGCCGACTCGGATCTGGATCTAGATCTAGACCTGGACGAACTCGATCCCCAGACCATCACAACCAACAACCGCTCCAACGACTCTAGCAAGAACATCGCACTCAAGAACCTGCGACTCGGAGGAAGGAGAGCTTTCAGGAGACCAGACCGCTATGTCGACGACGACGCAGATGCCGAAGACTTGGAAGCCTTGGTGGGGAGAGACAGCCAAGCACATGAAAGAGAGTCGCATACCCTTCAACCACCCTCCTCACACGCTTCGCGCCTGCGTCGCCTATCCGATAAGTCGCAGTCCGCTCTGGCCAAGTTTAGAGCCCGCCTGAACCCGTTCTCTCGCTCAAGTCCGCTGCACGCCCAAGACGACGACGATGAGCCCGAAGATGAACACGATCCCGCCTCGAACCGAACAATCGTCGTAGGAGACCGCCAGGACGCCAAATACCCTCCTAACGCCGTCTCGAACGCGAAATACACTCCAGTCTCCTTCCTTCCTCGAACGCTCTACAATGAATTCTCCTTCTTCTTCAACATGTACTTTCTCCTCGTCGCTTTGTCGCAAATCATCCCTCAACTGCGTATTGGCTACTTAAGCACCTACATTTTTCCACTGCTCTTCGTCTTGGCCATCACTCTTGGAAAGGAGGCCATGGACGACATACACCGAAGGAGAAGAGATCAAGAGGCCAATTCTGAAAGATATACCGTCTTGCAATTTGGAGACAACGACACCACCAACACAACGAGACGTCGGAACGCGAACCCAGATGCTGATGGTCTGTTGAATGAGTCAGTGCGAGAGACATCCAAGCCTTCGCGCTTGCTGAAAGTCGGCGATGTCTTGGTCATGACCAAGGACCAGCGCTTTCCCGCAGATGTCGCTATCCTCAAGAGTTTCTCCCAAGAGTCCTCTGCTCAGCCTGAACCTTTGCCAGAACCAGAAGAGGCCGATTTGTTCGGGACCACAGCTGCAATAGTGCCAGAGCTGCCTTTGGCCAACCAGACCACCTCTGAAGATCCCAGCGCTGGTGGCGAAGCTTTCATCCGCACAGATCAACTCGATGGTGAAACAGACTGGAAACTCAGACTGGCCTCTCCACTGACACAAGACTTGCCGGCTCGTGAATACACAAGACTGCGTTTGACAGCTGGCAAGCCTGACAAGCGAGTAAACGACTTTGCTGGTACCCTAGATCTGCTGCCTGATGGACGTCAAGCATATGATCCCTACGAGTCCGAGGCGCCTGCTGCCGAAGTCCCTGGAACAAAATCAATTCCTTTATCAATCGACAACACTGCTTGGGCCAACACCGTACTTGCCTCAAGCACTACTGTCTATGCCGTGGTCATCTATACTGGTCCAGAGACACGCGCCGCTCTCTCTACTTCAGCTTCTCGCTCAAAGACCGGTCTTCTTGAAAACGAGATCAACTCTCTGACCAAGATCTTGTGTTTCTTGACTCTTGCTCTATCTTTCCTTCTGGTTGCCCTGAAGGGCTTCAAAGCTGAGAAAGGTCAGGAGTGGTATGTCTCAGTCATGCGCTTCCTCATCCTGTTCTCCACCATTGTACCCATCAGTCTGCGCGTCAATCTGGATATGGGCAAATCGATGTATGCTTGGTTCATCGAGCGCGATCAAGGTATTCCTGGGACTGTTGTGCGTACCAGTACTATCCCGGAGGACCTCGGTCGCATCGAGTACTTGCTCAGCGATAAAACCGGCACGCTGACCCAGAATGAAATGGAGCTGAAGAAGATTCATGTCGGTACAGTCTCGTACGCAAACGAGGCGATGGACGAGGTCACTGGCTACGTGAAATCAGCCTTCTCAGATTTGCAGGGTTTCTTTCTGCCCTCTTCCAATGTGACAGGCGGACTTGCTTCGGGTACGCGCTCTCGGAGGGAGATCGGTCTACGAGTTCGTGATCTGGTTTTAGCATTGGCACTGTGTCACAATGTCACTCCCACGACCGAAGAAGTCGACGGCTCCACAGTCACATCATACCAGGCCTCTTCACCAGATGAAATTGCTATCGTAGCTTGGACAGAACAAGTTGGTCTGCGTCTGTTGCATCGTGATCGTAAGTCGATTACCTTGCAGTTTGTGGATAATAGCAAGATCGTGGTTCGCGTGCAGATCCTCAACATCTTCCCATTTACCTCCGATAGCAAGCGCATGGGCATCGTTGTCAAGTTTGTGCAAGAAGGTGGAGCTGAAGGTGATGTCAGCGAGCTGTACTTTTTCCAAAAGGGCGCAGATACCGTCATGACTTCGATCGTCGCTGCCAACGATTGGCTGGACGAGGAGACAGCAAACATGGCTCGCGAAGGTTTGCGCACATTGGTGATTGGTAGAAAAGCCATGTCAGCACAACAGTATGCCGCATTCTCCTCAGCCTACGCAGAAGCATCGTTGAGTCTTCACGACCGTGATAACAGCATGGCGCGAGTTGTCAAACAGCATCTCGAAAACAATCTCGAGCTCCTAGGTGTAACAGGTGTGGAAGACAAACTCCAAGCCCACATCAAGCCATCTCTTGAACTCCTCCGCAACGCTGGCATCAAGATCTGGATGTTGACAGGAGATAAGGTCGAGACCGCACGATGCGTAGCCGTGTCCTCAAAACTTGTCTCCAGAGGCCAGTACATACACACCATTGCAGGGCTCAAGCGCAAAGACTTGGCTCTGGATGCACTTTCTCTCCTGCATTCACGTCCAAATGCCGCATTGCTGATTGACGGAGAATCCTTATCTCTGTATTTAACTCATCACAGAGACGCATTCATCACTCTGGCAGTCCGTCTTCCTGCCGTGATTGCTTGTCGCTGTTCCCCAACTCAGAAGGCAGACGTCGCAAAACTGATCCGTAATCACACTCGCAAACGCATAGCCTGTATTGGTGATGGCGGCAACGATGTCAGTATGATCCAAGCTGCCGACGTCGGTGTTGGTATCGTAGGCAAAGAAGGTCGCCAAGCCTCACTTGCTGCCGACTTCAGCATCACTCAATTCAGCCATCTGACCAAACTCCTTGTCTGGCATGGACGCAATAGCTACAAGCGATCGGCAAAACTCGCGCAGTTTGTCATCCATCGCGGTTTGATCATCAGTGTATGCCAGACTGTGTTCTCCGTTGCTTCAGCTTACCAGCCCATCGCTCTGTACCGAGATTGGTTGTTGGTAGGCTATGCGACTCTATATACCATGGCGCCGGTGTTCTCACTCACGCTCGATCGCGACGTCGATGAGAACCTTGCAAACTTATATCCGGAGTTATACAAGGAGTTGACTCTAGGTAAGAGCTTGAGTTACCGTACCTTCTTCGTCTGGGTCGCTATCTCGGTCTATCAGGGCATAATCATTCAAGGAGGCAGTCAGCTGTTGGTTCCAAAGTTCGCAGAACACAGTACAGGAAACGCCGACACTGCTGCTGCTTTCGCACGTATGGTTAGCGTGTCGTTCACTGTCCTGGTGATAAACGAGCTAATTATGGTCGCTGCGGAGATCACGACATGGCATCCTGCGAACATTATTTCCATCCTCGCAACTGGATGTCTATACTTCGGTAGCATACCATTCCTCTCAGGCTATTTTGATCTGAAGTTCGTGGCGAGCGTTGGTTTCGTTTGGAGGGTTGCCGCCATCTCGGCAGTGTCTCTGGTGCCAGTGTATGCTGGCAAGTTGATTCGACGAGCAGTCAAACCGCCGAGTTATCGAAAAGTCCAGGGCGTCTGAGGAAAATCATGCTATTCTTTCTTTTGAGTTATCATTTACCCTAAACTACGTGATTTGTTCGCAGCGTTTGTTCATGCACAGCGAGCGTGGGGGAGTTTGGCATACAAATGTAAAGGAGTTTGTCCTTTGGTCTGAATTCCGATATAGACAGCGACGACGAAGATCCTTCCTACTACCGATTTCATTTCTTGCTTTCCTGCGCTCTGATCATCGGCTTGTGTCTGAAAGAAGCGACGGCGAAGTTTCGAGAGCAAGATCGCAGTGCCTTGACTTGGCGGGCGACGGTCAACGAGATATGGCAGGTGCAAACATGTCGAGCCTGCCCTCGGTCCGCCAACGTTGTGACAGACAGTTTGCTCACCATTCGTCAGCAGTTTCCTTCACTCTTGGTCATGCGCGTAGTCTTCGTTCGCTCTTTCTGCACCGTCAACATCGCCACTTTCGCCTCATAACAGACACTTGTCTCTCACCTTCTTCGTCCCCTTTTCGTCTACAACCATTCCCATCTTCATCTGTCTTTCTACATCGTCTGTCACATATGGCCATCAACACCGAGTTCACCCATCGTCGTTCTGCTTCGGCTGCGTCTTCAGTCAACGAGGCTGGCTCTGACGGAGGCAGCTCGAGTGGAAGCGCCAGCACTGTCGCCACGGCTAGATCGACTCCCTTCATCGGCCCCCAGAACCATCCAGGTCTTCCTCCTCAGTTCCATCCAGCTCCTGTTGACCCTGTCTACGGCAATCTCAATGCTCGTCACGACCAGACTAATCGGTTCGAAGACACTGCTTTCGCTTTTCAGTTGGACCAAGTCGAGACACAGATCAGACTGCTGGATACGCATGGTCCATACAGCGATGTTACTCTCGGTTCCGAGTATGAGTGAGTGATTGTGTTCTGGCTTTCTTCATCTTTGTGACTGACCAGATCTTGACAGTGCCGACTGGAGCGAGCCACTCCCTGATGGTATAGATATCAACGAGCTCCACGCCATCGAAGCCGATATCATGTTTGCCCTCTACTACAACCACTACGACCCAGCCGATGGTCCCTTCCCTGCATCCAACACTCTTGAGGCCATCAACGCCCCCAGAAACTACAACCACCTCCCATGGGGACCACGTCAGTACGGTCACATGCCAGAGGAAGAGTCCGACAATGAGTCCGACAGTGAGTCCGACAACGAGTCCGACAGCGAGGCCACAACGGCTGCCTACGAAACTCCTCTGATGCCTCGTTACCATGCCATCGCCTCTTACAACGATCTCATCGCTTCAACCGTCGCCAGACCAGGTACTATCGCAGGCATGGCCATTCGCGATCAGTCTCAGCCCGCTCATACTCCTCCGATCATCGGCGTGGAAGCTCGTTCTTCAGCTGGTGCCATGGCTGAGATGACTCAAGGTGCGTATGCGAGTGCTGCTCCCGTTACTGGATCGTCCTCCTCTGCTGTGGACGAGCTCGACCCCAACCTTGCAGCCGTGGTCCACAATCTCCGCACCGGACTCACTCCTGCCTCTACGGCTGCTGTATCTCAGGAAGTCGGAGCTGACTTGTCGTCTGCTGCACACGATGTTCCCTTCGAGACTCCAATCTTCCCAGCCAATTGGGTCACTCATACCAGAACTTCGATCATGTCCTCGCGTCAGCCTCGCGCCACTCCCATCAGAAGAAGAAACTCGCACACAGGCAGCGTCAACTACACCACCTCGCCTATCTCCCGTCGTTTTACCTACGAACGCGAGGGTGACGGCGCTTGATCACTCAATACAAAGTGATTACAGTGTGCTTCGATGCATACACTAGCTTGATGACTGGCATTCGGAACTGCTTTCACTTGGAGGTGAATTTTTGCTGTCCTCGCTGGCGACTGATGTTGTTCTTACAAGGCCCACACGGCTTTCAAAAGACCTTGTTCCGAGTATCTTGCGCTTTACATCTTCAGGACTGGGTGTCCTCAGTTTTTCTTTTTTCCGTGATTCACAAGACGCTACGAGCAGACATGTAATGAGTATGAAAAGATAGATCAGACAGAGATCAAAAGAAATAAAAGCTGGATTGTAACAACAATTGATCTTTGTAATAACAATAAGGTTCAGTCTAACTCGGATCTTGCGTGCCGAACTGTCATACCAACCTCTACTCCTGCACGATAATCATTGATCTGAGAAACGCATCTCATCTTGTCGGTACTTGCCACTCCAAACCTCCAACTCTCTACAGCTCATCGATCTTGAACCGCACGTCATTCTATCTCTCCATCAAACCTTCTCAACCCCATAATTTTCGAAATACAAAAGATGCTATTCCCCATCGTCTGCGCCGCTCCGCTGAGCAAAGAAGCAAGTGGAATACGAAACCTCACTACCCGCTGCAGCATTCTTATCCTGACTTGAAACTCTCTTCTCTCAGCTTATGAACCATTTTATATCCGTCAGCGGGATCGATACGACCGATACTGCAGATTTTGTTTTCATCGATAACATGTCTACCCACTACTCCAACCCCTCAACTTTCCCCGTCAGCGCTGATAGCAACCCTTGTTCGCCATTTATGGGTAAATCGCCCACTGAGATCTGGGAGATGCTGGTGAAACTTTGCAAAGACACTGGGTCAGAGATTATGGTTTGGTATGTTATTGTGTTGGACGAGAGGAGTGAGAGGGATGGGACTGTGTTGCTGGTTACGGATGTTGGCGATGTGGGAGAGGAAGATGGAGGTGGAGATGGAGATGGAGATGGAGATGGAGAGGAAGAGGGAGAAGAAGAAGATGGAGGTGGAAGAAGGATTCAGACAGTTCGAGCAACGTTTGAGGTTGCTGCTGAGGAAGTCGTGTTGTTTCATACGGGACACAGGGGTATTGAGGAGGATCAGTGGAAGGCGGAAAAAGATAAAGATGGTGTGTTTCGAGGTTGATTGTGAGATTGTTCGTTCCAAGAGTAGCAAAGGTGCGAAGGTGATGGCGGCGAGCGTGTAGGTAGCTTTTCTTTCACAGCGTTTTTCGCACACATGGTTCGCAATGTCTGCGAATGAACGTAGGAAATTTACCTCTAAATAAAAGCCTCTTCGATCGTTTTGGAGCGATGCTATGGTTAGCTTTTGTATCTTGTGGTGGAGGGAGCCTGTTTTACGACACAGATTTTTTCAGAAAACCCGTATGTTCGAGTTTTTGCAAAACATCGTGCTGACACAGTGCTTCACTAAAGCTCTCTTGTCTGTATAGCATTTGGAAAATAAACATCGGTCATGCAAAAAAGTTAGAGATAATCTCTTACTGAACACAAGCCTCGTGGTGCAGATATCCGCCGGTGTCGCGGTAGGTGACAAGGTAGAACAGCATTGTATGTCACAAACTCCCGGTGTGATATTAGAACAATGTCCGCGGTATGTATAGCAATCTACGTTTATAGCTTTAGATAGCTGACCGCTCTTCTCCATACAGGAGAAGCATAATATGTTCTCAGCTAAGCCATCTTTTCCTCACTCAACTCTCTTCGCCCAGTGACCGGATTTGCATCTGAGAAAGCAATCTACTTTATCTTGAACGCAACCTTGTACCCCAAAGTGAAAATGCCAATGATCAGTAATCCAATTGTATACGAGAAGAAGCCGAAAGCCGTAATTGTGGCACCCACAGGTGCTATCGCGCAGATCAAAAGGCAGATAAGCAGCATCAGTGATACCGCTAGCGAGACAGCGAAAGCCAGGGGCCATAGAGTTGAGGACCAAGTGTACGGTTCTGCAAAGAGTTTCAGGTGTCGGGCGCGGAGGGCAGAGTGGAAGCGGAAGGAGGTCAGTGCGATGACAGCCCAGTTTGTGAAAACAGAGGCGCTGGTGATGGAGACGAGCCAGTTGAGGACGATGCAACCTGTGCCTAGAGACATAGACTTGATCAGCTTCTGACGCCCTGGAATTGTAAAAATGGATCGAGGAAAAAACTCACTGCTAAGCCCGATGTATGTGCATAGTAGAGCCACCACAGCTGTAATCGCCAATGCCCATCTCGGTCGTCCTTTAGCATCGACATTTGCGATATATCTGGGCAGAAACACTTGCAGAGCCATGGTCCTCAGAATTCGGGACGGCAGATAGATACACTCCAATGCGATTGCCAAAACGCCAATGATCATGCAGATATTGATCACAGAAGGTAGACCAGGAATGCCAGCATCCACTACCGCAACAACGGCTGGGGAGGCTGTGATCCCGGAGCCACTGAGGAGACGGTTGTCATTTGAAGGAACGAGTAGACCGATGAAGATGATGGAGAGGATGTAGATGAAACCCAGACGGGTAGAAACCATGTTTGCGGATCTGGAGAGAGACCAGCGAGGATAGTGTGCTTCGCCCCCCATGACGCCGATGAAGACTTGGTCGCCTACCGCCCAGATGGCGAGAAGAGCGCAATTTGGAAGCCCTGTGGATACAGTGAGTTCAGGCACATTGATTCCAGGAGCGGGAATATTTACTTTGATGCCGTTCTTGAATGGAGGGAGCGATGTCCAGGTGCGCCCATCGTGGACTGACCGCCGCCCTCGCGACATCAAACATACGGATATGACTATCTCTATGAGAACGAGCAAACCACTGCGACCATCGCTATTGCATCTGTGCTCCTGTAGCTTCGCAGCCCGCTATAAATCCTGGCCAACAGAGATTAGCAGATCGATCTGCACACTGTGATTTGAGTTTCTCGACGGAGAGGACATGATCTGCTGTTTGCTTCACCCACCCTGTACCGCCCCAGAATGCATGTCTCGCACGCGTCGATAGAAGAATATCATCAGAGCGGCATGAATTGCTTCTGCCAGATGGTACAGAAGAGCCTCTCTGGGTAGACCGTCAGTCTGGATTGACAAATGCTCTTCGTTCTGGTTCTTCCAATCGCAAATGTGATTTTCGAGTGCCTTGACTTCGGCCCTTAAGATTTCCACATCGTTGTCTGACGAAAGGCCATGTTCGCGTAACTTTTCCATCTCGCGAGCGACGTCAGTAGCTTGTGCAATCAGTTTGAACAGTGATACGAATATTGAGTAGATCTGTTCAAAGATTGCGCTTGAGTCAATACTTTGAACCCCTGTTAAGATTAAGGAGCCATAGGGATTATCGTTCGGATTTAGAGTGAGGTCATCCAAGTGTCAGGCGGCTTCCAAGATCTGACGTCGAAAGTATCATTCGTGCCATCGAGGAAGACGGCTGCTGCATGATTCAAGACTTCACCCATCCAGACACAGTGGAGAAGGTCAACAAAGAGACCCAACCATTCAGCGAAACAGATAAGCCATGGATCGTAAGTCATTGCGTCGTTTTGCCCTTTGATAGTACCTTTGTCTGACGAGGCCGCACAGGGCTCTCTGTTCCCGCCAGAGACAAGGAGATGTTCAAACCTGATCGGTCGTAGCAAGACCGCAATCAAGGAATGGTTGGTAGATCCCTTGATCAGAAGATTGAACGCGGAGTTCATCGACAAGACCACACACAACTACTACGGCGAAACGCGACACACCTATACCAGCGAGGCTTCTTGTGCCATCTCCGTGTCATTCAGTATCGACCCAGAGGAGCTGCTCAGAGACTGCTTCGCGACGACAAAAACTGGCATGCGACTCATCTCGATCAGACCAAGACAGGTTATCAGAAAGGTTCAGACGTGGAGCTGTCATTCTTCTTCCCTGGAGTAAAGACGACGCGTGCAAACTTTGGCAATCCCTGGCAGTCACCTATGGAGCTCAGAGCTCGTCCCAAGACCCGGTGATGATGTCGTCTACGCTGAACACGACGTCGGGGAAGTCTGGGTCATGCTTGGTGGAGTTTACCATGCTGACGGCGCAAACACCACGTCTGACAAATGGCGTGTCGTTCACGGTTTGTTCTTCACGCGCGGCTCCATGCGCCAGGAGGAGGATGTCTACCTGGCCAACACAGCAGAAGAAGTGCTGTCTTGGTCACCAGAGGCGCAGAAGATTGCGGGCTGTTCGATCTCGAGCCAAAATGTCATTTTCGTGAACTTCTTATCGCCTATTCAGTATTTTTTGACTGGTGGTGTCGTGGATCATTACGGTGATCTAGATGCTGCTGATGTCAAGTAGTCGTAGCTTTGTCGGCAATATTGCATTATATATGGACACGCTCTGAGCAGCAAGGTTGTAGTATTGTAGATTTTGTCGATGAGAAAGAGCCGCACTGATGAACTACTTCCACGGCCGGCTGTTCCGGCAAAGTCAATCGTCATGCCCCACTGGACCCGCACCGCTCTCATCAAGGTGTCACTGTGGAGTTGAGCAAGCACAGCATGTTGTTCCAGGTTTGTCTGAGGGATTGGGCGTATAAAACATAAGTAGGACACATCTGCCCAATTCACATTCAGTGCCGACAACAATGCAGGATCCGACATCGCCCTTACGCTACAGCGAGACTCGGCCGCGGCAGAGGACAGAATTGCCGTTTCTAGCAGTGCTTCTAGCCCACGAACGCTCCAAACCACCGTCAGCTCTCGAATGCCCAAAAGCAGAAGGTCGCGGCGCTTGTGTGCTCTTCCTCGTGACCTGTTCTCCGAGTCTCGCCCCCTTGAACTCCTCATTTCGAGCCTGACGGTGCGAGAACTCCGAATCTCGACCGGAGAGGCTGCAAGGGCTGGCCGGATTCCTTTTCCCCGAATGGTGAAGGTCATGGTGCTGTGGCATTTGCTCTCAAGACTGCCATTTGCGACCACTGCTATACGCGAATACCCGTTTCCGAGTGTCTGGAAATAGCAGTGTTGCTTCTTGGCTTCCTTACTTGGTCACCAAGACTGTAGAGTAGAGAAGAGACTCTCTTGTCTGCGGACGAGACTCGGATTCGGGGACGCAAGCCGAAGGTGATTTGGATTTGTGGAGAGAGCTCGAGCATTGACTTCCGCTGCCGTTCGAACCAAAACACCCCCGCGTTTCTCCTCTTTTGCGAATGCTTGTTGCAATTCCATTGCATTGACATTGAAGAGCAGAACATGAAATATGCGGTAAGCTACAAAGATAGTAGAGTTATAGGCGTATATATGGCTGGAAAGAGATTGAGTAGAAGCAGGTTGGAAGTAAATTGATAAAGCTGGCAAGAATGGCGTGGTTCTGACGAGTTTCTGACGAGTTTCTGGGCTGCCCGCGTCGGGAGATGTCAGATATGTGGGGTCAAGAGGTGAACTAAGCGGAGCAACTGGCGGATCAGTGAAACAGCTGCTGTTTTTCCTCAATGGACGTGACAAAGCAGCTTTCTCTTAGTAGAGATTCTTGTAGCTTGATCATCTGGAGGGCACAAGAGAGAGCCAACGAGCTTTGCGTGCTGTTTGTACCTATTGCGCGAAGTGAGCAGAGATAGGGAAAGAGCGAGGTTGATGTCCGGTATGGATGCCATAACGAGCTGTCCTTCTTGCCCAAAGCACGACACATATGTTTGAGGTGACGGCGTGATTGACCCCTCTCCTCATGGATCTTCAACACAGCAAAGCGATTCCAAATGCCGAACTTGGGCATACGGAAGCAGGGCATCGAGAAACAATCGAGCCCGAACTTCGGACGAGGGATCAGAGTACCTTTCTCCACATTTAACCAACCCGCAGTGATGCGGCCTCCTCGAGTAATTTAGCTCCCCTCCTCGCATCTTTATAACCCGCCGCACATCCTCTCTTCCTGCAGCTCTTCTTTCTTCCCTCTCATATCTTTTTTGACCTCACAATCCTCACAATGGTCTTCTTCCGCTCAGTATCCCGCGCTGTTCGCCCTGCTGCCGCTTCGCTGCGTGCCTCTCCTCTTGCAGGGGCCTCTCTTTCCTCCCCCCTCAGAACCGCTGGTGCCATCCGCTCGCTATCGGCCACTTCCCGCCAGGATGCCAAGGTCTTGATGGTCCTGTACGATGGCTTCGAGCACGCTAAGGAAGAGCCCCAATTGCTCGGTACCACCGAGAACGAGCTCGGTCTGCGCAAGTGGATCGAGGACCAGGGCCACGAGCTCGTCACCACTTCCGACAAGGAGGGTGAGAACTCAAAGTTTGACCAGCACCTCGTTGATGCTGAGGTTATCATCACTACCCCCTTCCACCCCGGTTACCTGACCAAGGAGCGTCTGGCCAAGGCCAAGAACCTCAAGATTGCCATCACTGCTGGTATTGGTTCCGATCACGTTGACTTGGATGCTGCCAACAAGACCAACGGCGGTATCACTGTTGCCGAGGTCACTGGCTCAAACGTCGTCTCTGTTGCCGAGCACGTCGTCATGACCATCCTTGTCCTCGTCCGCAACTTCGTCCCTGCCCACGAGCAGATTGCCGCCGGTGACTGGAACGTCGCCGCCGTCGCCAAGAACGAGTACGATCTCGAGAACAAGGTCGTCGGTACCGTTGCCGTTGGCCGTATCGGAGAGCGTGTCCTCCGCCGTCTGAAGGCATTCGACTGCAAGGAGCTCCTCTACTACGATTACCAGCCTCTGTCTGCCGAGAAGGAGGCAGAGATCGGCTGCCGTCGTGTCGATAACCTCGAGGAGATGCTCGCCCAGTGTGATGTCGTCACCATCAACGCTCCCCTCCACGAAAAGACCCGCGGTCTGTTCAACAAGGAGTTGATCTCCAAGATGAAGAAGGGTATGTGTTTCTGTCCTCTTTCCTCTCTCATACCCAACCCACTAACATCACCTCACAGGCTCATGGCTCGTCAACACCGCCCGCGGTGCCATCGTCGTCAAGGAAGACGTCGCCGCAGCCCTCAAGTCAGGCCAACTCCGCGGCTACGGAGGTGACGTCTGGTTCCCCCAGCCCGCCCCCGCCGACCACCCTCTCCGCACCGCCCAATACACTCACTGGGGCGGCGGCAACGCCATGGTCCCCCACATGTCCGGTACCTCGATCGATGCCCAGAAGCGCTACGCTGCTGGCACCAAGGCCATCCTCGACTCATACTTCAGCGGCCGCCACGATTACCGCCCTGAGGATTTGATCGTCGAGAAGGGAGATTATGCCACCAAGGCTTACGGTGAGCGTAAGCAGGCCAGACAGAGCAAGTAGAGTGTCTCTGCTGCTGCTGAGAAGGATGCCCATGTTGTTGCTGAAGCCGTGCCCGGTGCTGGCATCTTGTTGAGGGTTGTACCTCCTGGATGTTGGTGATGCTGGGTAGCCGATTGCTCGCCGACATGCGAAGACGCAATTCCTTGCTTTTTTTCTATCACGATGGATGAATACCCTGTTTTTCTTTTATCATTAGCTTGTATAGTTCTCTCCTTGTTCTTTATGAAACCTATTACCTCCCATACAGTTTCTGCTCACCTGGATGGATTTCTGATGGTTTTCTACTTGGCTTGTGCCTTGTGCCGCATATACTCGTGCCAAGTGTGGTGAGCTGCTGGTGCGGTCGAGCGTCGCACACCAGACTCGAACCATAGACCACCCGAGGCCTCAAACCAAGCCATCAGACCTTTGACTACTGTATATATGTCAGTGGTAGCATAACGCATTTGCATGCTTGGTTTTCCAGTCCATTCCTAATTGCTATTGAGGGCTAGAATAGTTGAACCGACAAACTGAATCAAAGCATTGCTTCTGATACAACCCTGGCTTATTTTGACCATCCGTCTCTTTTCTGTACTCCCCTCCTTCCGCCTTATCCTGATTTCCTAGGGATTAGATCACATTTAGTTATAAAGCGGCAAGATCGGTAAGATAAAGCAGAGATGGGAATAAGCAGATCTATCCCTAAATGATCCATTTGTAATCACATTTCTCATCAACAAGTAAAGAGAAAGAGAAAGAGAACGCTAAAAGCACCAAACTGCGAGGATTGAAACCGTCAAAGGAAGCATTGAGAAAGAGCAAGACACAACACAGCAGTAAAGCAATAGGAATAGGATTTAGTCATTTGTCTCATGCATAAGCAAAACCTGTCGTGGAAAAAGGGAGAAGATGAACAATAGGCCTCAAAAACCAAAACTCCCGCTCGCGTCCAATAAAAACGCCATAAGCCGACCCAGTTCCTTCATCCCAGCCCAGCGAGACATGTCATGCGCCATGCCTTCAAGTCTTCATCTCACCCTCTCGTCTTCTTTCACTTAGGGGTCTTGTCAACCGTAGTAAACTCCCGACTCAACAGCGCCCGAAGCTCAGGACTCACAATCCTCTCCTTCTGCTGCGTTGTCGTAGTACCCTGCTGCTGCTGCTGCTGCTGAGCACCACCCTTTGCATCTGAACTACTACTCGCAGCAGCAGCAGCAGCCTTCCCATCATGCCCGACCGCTTTGGACCCTTGATCAAGACTACCACCTTCAATCTGTTTCCTCTGCCTCAGCGTCGGAGTAGGGAAATGGTCTTTCCGATCAATAGCCTCGACAGTCCTTTGAAAGCGTCTGAACAGCGCTTCCGCCCTAATCAACGTCGACTGCAAGTCAATCGTATTGCTCAACTCATTGACGTACTTGAGCACTTCGTCAAAGCCGCGCAAGTGCTCCATGATGACTTCCCTGTGTTTCTCTAATATCGCTACTGCAATGAAGAGGTGGAAGTTGGCAGATGCATAGTCAGTCCAGAGGGTTTCCCAGAGACGCAGGACGTCCAGCCAGGGGAATTCGCGCTTGTACCAGACGAGCAGCATGCGGAAGAAGAAGAAGAAGTTTGTGGAGTCGACGCTTTGGAGGTGGAGGTAGAGTTTAGGGTCGAGGAGTTGGACGAGGTGGTCGAGGGTGGTTAGTTGGAGGCGCATGCCACTTTGGTCGCGGAGGAAGTTGCGTTCCTGTGGGAGATGGGGCGTCAGTATTGATTAGTTGAAGTGTTTGGCCAAAGCAGCTCACCATGCGATTCATAAAATTTACAAAGCCCCAAAAGGCCACGGCATCGTCTTGCATGACTGCATAGATGGGAGCAAGCAAATCACTCATGCCCTGCACATAGCCCAGATCTTTGTTGTACTCGTTGTAGGTCAGTAGCATATCCTTCATCTGCTCAAGATGGACATTGGTGCCAACTTCGGCAAAAGGCGAGGTCGGATCTGGGTGGGGGATATCCTCGCCAGCGAACAGAGGAATATTGCGATCAGTTCGGTGCACATCCTTTTCTACAGCACGGACCCCACGAAATGTGGGAAGATGTCAGTTACTTGATGTCGGAGGGAGAGAGACGATTTGGGGGGAGGAATTACCTATGCGCATCTTTTGCTCTTTCCACCACTCGCGTTCTTCGAGTGTGCCGTCTTCGTCCATCATGCGGTCCCACCAGGCACCCTTGAGACGGATGTATTCGTCATTGAGGCTGTTCATCCTGGCTTTACGTTCGTCTCTGGTGCTCTTCCAGTCATGGACACCCAAGAGGAACAGCCAAGCTTCTTTTCTGACACCGTCATCTGGATCCAGGCCGCCGTGGAAAACACGCTCTTTGACTTCATCAGGTGTGACTTGTAGCCTTCCATGGGAATCGAAAAAAGCATCCCATTCCTTCTTGGTCACGGGATCTCTCTTCTCGTTGAGCTCGAGATTCCTCATGTCAACATCGAGAATTTCGAATTCGCCCAGTTCGGTGTCTTCATTCTCAAGCAAGTCCTTTGCAGTGTAGATGCGTTGACTTCTGTCACGCTCGCTCTGTTCAGCAATAGTCATGGCCCATCTTGCGAGATACAGGCGGGCACTGTCGAACTCTTCTTGGACAGTCTGAACTTGAGGATTCTGCATGATGCGACGCAGCTGAGGCGGCAGTTTGGGGTTATCAGCAGCAGCCTGAGCAGTGCGACGGGTAAAGGTTGTGACTTGACTGAGCTTCTCCAGAACAGCCCAGCGAGAGTCCTTGAGGAACTTTGCAACAGGATCCTCCTTTTTCTTCTTCTGCGGTTGAGCATTGGGGCCCTCGAGTGCTTGTTGAACCTTGTCGGGTGTGGGCTTAGCAGACTTGTCTGTACCGAAGCCAGTACGATCGGCATCCGAGGGCTCGATCAGGAAGATGTTGGGCTCAGGCGAGCGTTCGACATTGAGGTGTCTCTTGATCCATTCCAGGACCTGGTCACCACCCCAGAACAGGTTGCCAGACTCTCCAAAGGGATCAAAGTTCTCGCGGGCGAGCTTCTTGCGGTGGTTGATAGTGGACTGGCACTCGCTGTCGTGGAAGAAGAGGACAGGGAAGCTGTCGCCTGATCTGGTGTTGATGACAAGACTGCCAAACCACCAACCGGCACTGGGCGGGCGGATCTGGATCGAGTAGATTTCGCTTGCTTGGACAGCAAAAGGGTATGGACCTGGAGAGGACGAGTGTGCGGAGGTGATAGGCGGAGGGGGGACGAGATTTCGTTGAGGCTGGTCTTTGTCGTCAAGGTCGACCTTGTTGTACGTATCGAACTGGCCCTGGGACTTGAGGGAGGCGACGGGATGCCATCCTAGGACGAGTGACGAGGAGGGGATCTGAGTGGACGAGGAAGCGGTGGACGAGGAAGCGGTGGACGATGCCGAGGGAGACTTTTGCTCGTACAAGGCGATGAAGCCGTCGATGTTGTCCTTGCTGGAGGGCGAGGGGTGGACAAAGACCTTGCTCTTGGCGTAGAGCAGCTTGACGCCGCGCGAGCCCTCGGAGCGGCGGCGCACGCTGCTGTAGTCGGTCTCTTCGTCGTCACTCATGTCGTATACCGATGCAGGTGGACTGCTATCCTGCGATGGTGCCATGTTGCTGTGGAGAGTTATTTGACGGCTCCCTCATCCTGCTGCCTTGGTGCTTGTGACTGGCGAGGCTGGTGACGTGTGTGGGGTAACCAGAAGATGGCTCATACCCCTCTTTGGACCATCTTCAAGATTGCTGTGACAATTGCTACAACATACTCAAGTCACAAAGATACTGCAGTTCCAGGCTAAAGCAGATATGTCAATAGAGTGTACACGTATGGCTCGCTTCAAAACAATCAAGTAGGCGTCTGATTCAGAGTAGATATGCACAAGGCTTGAAGAACTCCACAACTCCGTGCTACACCACCAACATCAATTTCTCGCAAAACGACCAGATCCTGCTGGCGATGCTGCCCCTGTTCCTGACCCCGACATGGCATTCGCTGCAGCTCCAGCTCTTGCAGCTCCCCACAGCCTCGCCTTGAGTCTGTCCTGCGCTGTGCCTCCGCTGCTCGCTGCAGCTTGACCATCACTTCCTTGTTGCTGTTGAGACGCCGTACTCTGATAGCTCCCTGCTCGCTGACTCGGCAATGGTCGAGGTGCCGCCAGACTGTCTCCTCCCTGAGCCCGTCCCTGATACGACCCACTGCGCTCTTGTGGTCTCACTCGCAGTGACTGCGGTTGTGGCGATGCTTGTCTTTGCCCAGGTGTATCCCAGAGGTCGCTCAGACCGCCTCTACCGCCTCCTCCTTGGGGTGCGTTGATTGTCGGTGCTTGTTGTGATGATTGCTGTCGCAGACTGGATGTGAAGGACGTCGTCGACTGCACTGACGCCGAGCGCTTGGGATCATTGGGCAGCCATGGCGGAAAGGCTTTGTTTTGCTCAGTGTAGTATGCGCGCAGTGCTCGACACAGGTGAGAGTCGTCTTCGGTGTCGCCGTCGACTTCGTCCGAAAGGAGATTGCGTCGAAGTGTGTTGTATTTGGACGTGGTGTTTGTGAGAATGTTGGACAGATACGACGACATGGTGACGGATGAGAGGGTATTAGGTGTGGAACTGCCAGCAGTTGTTGTTTCTTGGTTCAGGTGTGATGTCGTCCTCGGGTTGATGTTGTGCGAGATCAGCACGAGCGAGGAAGGTGAGCCGACTCGAGGCAGCTTGTCCGAGCCTTGGCGGCCCAAAAAGGTCATCCGAGGGTCAACTTGACCTCTCTCTGCACTCGTTCTCGCCAGTCTTTCCTGTTATTACATCAAAAGTAGTACTCACATGCTACCCCGCTGCCGTAGTTCCCCTCACTCAAGAGTATACATATGCCATGTAGGTCCCGATCGACCCTTCTCCTCTCTCTGTTTCTCAATTGCATCCTTGAATCTCCATCACGATCAAAATGCTTGCTGCTCCACTCCAACCACATGATATCACCTTGCCTCGTTTTCCACCAGTGCAACTCACAAAGGACACATCTTCTCAACCCTCTCCACGCGAGATCGCACAATCCTGGCTCGATCGATTCACAGCAGTCCTTTCTTCCGGAGATGCTTCACGTCTAAACGCCGTCCTGCATGAAGACAGCTGGTGGAGAGACCATGTAGCCCTTTCCTTTGATCTCCGTACTCTACACGGCCTACCTGCAATCACATCCTTCCTGTCGCCCATCCTCTCCTCTGTGAACTTACGACCATTGAGCCTGGCTGCAGAAGGCCAAGCATACGCGCCCTCCATCGTGAAACTCCCAGACCTCGAGTGGATACAGTCTATCTTCACATTCGAGACAAGCACAGGCAGAGGCCGTGGTTTCCTCCGTCTGGCTCAGGACGAAACGGGGGTTTGGAAGGCTCATATGCTGTATACAGCACTCGATGAACTGAAAGGCCACGAGGAGACCACTGGCACTCGACGCTCCCATGGCGGTCAAAACTCTTCTCTGGGCGGAAACTGGTTTGAGAGAAGACAAAGGACCTACGGTTTCACCGAATCTGAACCTACTGCTTTGATTATCGGAGCCGGACAAGCTGGCCTAAATCTTGCTGCTCGGTTGCAGGCGCTGGGCGTTTCTACCCTGATTGTAGACAGACAGACTCGTGTGGGAGATAATTGGCGTTCTCGATACCGCACGCTGGTAACTCACGACCCCGTAACTTATGCACACATGTCATACCTCCCATTCCCATCCAACTGGCCTTTGTACACGCCAAAAGACAAACTCGGAGATTGGTTCGAAGCCTATGCCAGTCTGATGGAACTCAACATCTGGCTCTCCAGCTCTGTGACCTCGGCAAAATACTCCTCATCCTCAAAGTCCTGGACGGTCGACATCACAAAAGCAGACGGAAGCAAACGATCTCTCCACCCTTCGCAGCTCATTCTCGCAACTGGGCACAGCGGCGAACCCCGTATCCCTTCTTTCCCAGGCCAAGACACTTTCACCGGAACGATCTACCACGGCAGCACACACAAAGACGCCACCCCCGAATCTGCAAATGGCAAAAAAGTCCTCGTGGTAGGCACCGGCAACAGCGGCCACGACATTGCCCAAAACTACCACGAAGCCGGTGCAGCTGCCGTCACCATGCTCCAACGCTCAGGCACTTACGTCTTGCAAGCCGAGAAAGGAGGACACATGCTCCACGCAGGCACCTACGACGAAACAGGTCCTCCAACCGAAGCAGCAGATCTCTATTCCCAATCCCTACCTCTACCCGTGCAGTTCGCTTTCGGCAGGAATCTTACCGCCTCTATCGCAGAAGCCGAAAAAGAAAATCTTGAGGGACTGCGTAAAGCAGGGTTCGCAGTAGACTTTGGCCTCGATGGATCAGGTCTGTTTCGCAAGTACATGACCAAAGGAGGCGGCTACTACATCGACGTAGGCTGCAGCTCTCTCATCACATCCGGCAAGATCAAACTCGTGCGTTGCGAAAAGGGCATCGCCGCTTTCGAACCCAATGGCGTGCGTCTCGCAGACGGCACCTTTGTAGACGCCGACGTGGTGGTTCTCGCAACAGGCTACGACAACATGCGCACTTCCTGCCGCAAAATCTTGGGAGACGAGATTGCGGATAACGTGACGGATGTCTGGGATTTGGACGACGAGGGTGAGTTGAACGGTATGTGGCGACCTTCTGGCCATCCTGGCTTTTGGTACATGGGCGGGAACCTCGCGTTGTGCAGAATTTACAGCAAGTTTCTTGCGTTGCAGATCAAAGCTGCCGAAGTGGGGTTGGGTGTAGAAAAGGAGATTTGAAAGGGGGTTAGGCGAGTTTGTAGATTGCAACCTCGGAAAAATCTACTGAGGAGATGATTTGTCTGGGGATCGTATACTTCTTGCCTTGCTGCGTGCTGCCAGAGGACAGAAATGCGTTGCATTGACCCAACGGGCTGTAGTAATGCCCGTTCTCATCTCCGTCGTTCTCCATCTTCCGCTACGCCTTTTTCCGGCTCCTGCTCAACAATGCTTACTCAAATTTTTGCTAGCTTGATTGTTTTTGTATGAAAAGTTTGTGTTCCTTTGGGCATTTGGAGATGTGCTTGGTCGAAGCTTGACTGCCAATTCCTTGCTTGTTTCTTGTGTTTTCGAGGTGTTGTGGCTTGCAGCGGAGGAGGACTGAAATTTGGCTTTACTGCCTTTGCATCTCTGGGTATGGGTATGGGGATGGGTATGGTGCGTTCTGAGCGCGAGGCCTTTGTGTTCGGGGGGCGGCGTGGTGGAGTGTGGCTGTTGGAAGGGGTGCTTGGTGTCGTGGGGCAAAGACGTAAGGGGAGGCTTTCGCTAATGTGGTGGGAGTCGAGGAGGCATTCGTTCTTTGTGTTGTCTGTAGTGTCGTCAGTTTCTTGATGCGCAGTATGATCGCTCTTTCAGCTTGTTTGGGGATTGACAGCACAGAGCCGATATGGTCTTGCACACCGCTATGCTTCCAGTGTGATAGTAGGACGGCTGATTGGAAGGGTATGGTTGTGTATGATACCGAACGCACGATCAACAGCGACGAAAGAGAGATTTGAGATCGAAATAGACTGGGGATAATGTTTTCATTTCATGTCCGTCATGAGATATAGTAAGATTAACTAATTTTTTGTGATATAGAAGAGAGTCGTTGCGGCTTTACACCAAAACAGATCAGCCAGCGATCTGTTTAGCGGGCGCAGTAACCACCGTCAATGACGAGGTCGGAACCGGTGGTGTAGGTGGAGGCGTCGGAGCAGAAGTAGACGTAGGCAGCCTTGAGCTCCTTGGCCTCACCGTCACGGCCCATGGGGATCATGGAGTGCCACAGCTTCTGGGTGTCCTTGTCGACAAAGTCCGAAAGACCAGTGTCAATGTATCCGGGGGAGATGGAGTTGACACGGGCAAAGTCGCGCCACTCGTTGGCGAGGGAGCGGGCCATGTGGATGCAGCCGGCCTTGGCGACGTTGTAAGAGGTCTGCTCTTGAGGGAAGTTGGCGATGTGGCCGGACATGGAGGCGGTGATGACGAAAGAGCCGGTCTTGCGCTCCTTGAAGTGGTGGCCGACGGCCTTGGCGCAGTATGCGACACCGAGGAGATCGGTCTGGATGACCTCCTCGAAGGCGGAGATCTCGCCGTCAAGGATACCAGAGTCGGCGGTCTTGCCGGCGTTGGCGACAAAGGCGTCAATCTGGCCAAAGTCGGCAATGACGTCCTTGATGAGCTGCTGGCACGACTCGTAGTTGGCGACGTCGAGCTTGTAGGCCTTGGCCTTGATGCCGTACTCCTTCTCGAGAGCGGCGGCGTTCTTTTCACCACCCTCCTTACGGCCAGCGTAGGTGATGGCAACATTGCCGCCCATCTCGGCGACACCGCGAGCGGCCTCGATACCCATACCACGGGGACCCGAGGCACCGGTGACGATGGTGACCTTGCCCTTCATGGACAGGAGGTCGAGAAGCTTCTCACTCTTGGGAATAGCGATAGGCATGTTGATGTGATGTGGGGGGGGTTTGTTGGTAGAAAAAAGGGAGGATTGATTTGTATGAAGAGAGGATGGAGAGAGGAAAAGATGTGCAGGGGAGGAGATAGCTATTTAAAAAAGAAGCTTCATCCAATCCATCACTTACCGCTCGATGGGCTGAGGTCATGATTTTTGCTGAGACCCAGCCCAAAAGTCGTCGTGCAGCTTCAACATCCTTCTACACTGACCTCATAGGCGGGGTCGTGGGGCTGAAGGTGGCCCGGTCAACGAGCCTCAACAGATAACAAACCGACACTGGCATCCTTTTTGACACGCAAAGTTGCGGCTTAGGAGGAGAGAGAATGAAAGGGCCGAATTCTGTCTTGTTTGTGGCACCGACTTCTGCAACATTTTCCGTGGCAGGAGCAACTGATGATCCACTGGTGGGACACAAAAACCACATGGCCTCGTGTGATGTCAAGGGCACGGTCTGCTTGATCGAAAAGCTGCCGACAGCTCCGGTGTCATTGCCCCGCCAAATCCTCGATCTTCACCACCCCTCGGCGCTGCACGGACGACAAACAGTCCACCAAACTTGGACATCAACGATCGTGTTGCTGCATCGACGATGTTTTGGCAAGAGGACAGAATTCACAAGAAGGTCGCCATGGAAGGCCCTTTTGCAATTAATGAATCTGCTTTTGTCTTTGGCCTTCCACATTGATCTGAGGTCGTCGTGCAAACAAAGGCGAGCTGCTTTAGCGGGGTTGACTTCATCTCGTCGCCAACTGCGCCCACTCGGGTGCCGCTAAACAGAGAGGGGGCTGCAGCTATCGGACGACCACAAACAATTGCTACACGTGTCTATATTGGCTGTCCAACGGCAATACGATCGTAATTTCGTACTAGCAGCAGCTCGAGTCGACGATTTCACAATGTCTGCTCGAGCCCAAACCTCCGTGACTTCGGATCCGGACGCTTGGATCACTTCCGCCGGATCGCATCTATGGGACGTAGTACAATACAAAGCCTCAACATCCTCTCGTCAATCTTTTCCGCACAGCAAATGGGTTTTCCTACGCTTTTCGGCTTCTCAACGACACTCGGCTCTGTGCATTAATGGTATCTACCCCTGCATGAGCACCCCGCAGTGTTTCCGAACAGCAACATCTGCAACAGTGACCCGGTTCCTGCAGCGTGAATTGTTGCTGAACCTGTCACTTACATTCATTGGGATCACATGATATATGAAAAGGCAATGGTGAGGTAGAGCATTCGAGAATCGCTGAAGTGTTTCCCAAGCATTCCTGGTGTGGCTCACGATGATATGGAACTTCGGGTTTGGGACTGCAATCAGAGAGAACACACTGACAAGGACCAGAGTCTTTACAAACAAAAACTCAGACGTCGTTGATGTCCAGAGTTGACCTAGTAGGAAGCCCACTGGCATTGGAAGATATCCTCAACACCATCGCCCCGGACCCGTACCAACGATTACCTCATAACATCGGGTGGCATCAAGAGCTAGGAAAGAACAAAGGCAGAACCCGCCCGAAGGAGCATTCGCGCAGTGTGCAATGGCGAGCTGCAGGACACTCTAGCAATGACCATGAAGCCCTATTGCGGTGGACGATTTGACGTTTGCATTCAGGAGATAAGGAAGACCCTTAGAAACCCCGGAGCGTTGCACAAACTCGAATGGGGACATGGAATGTCAAGTCGAAAATGCTGCAGTCTGCCCGAGAGCATAGCTTGATTATGGCAAACGAGTCAGCCTTTCCGCGGCCAGGCAGACGAATCCGGACTTTTTCGGCACCAACATGCTACCACTCTCTTTCTCTTTCAATATCGTGCAATGGCCGTACACTTTCCGAGTCTCATCAAAAGACATAAAGCTGTGTTTGGAATTTTCGAAAGATTCCGGATGTTGCGAGTACCACCCTGGCTGAAACCCGATATACCCCTTCCGACTTTAACGGCAAATTAGGACTTTGTCCATGCTTAGAGCCGTACATGAGCTGTTCTTGAGTGTCCTTGGTGATCTGGGTAGTGCGAGTACAAGTGTCATCGTGAGTTTCGTCCAAGATCTGTGATATTTCATCTTTTTGAACCAAACCCATGTTTTCATTCTTGTCACAACTTCCAGACTACCTACCCTTATGTATTTCTCAAACTCACCTACTACCCTACAATCGATCAAACGGCCCAGCGGCAACCTACCTGTTCCTTCTCCGAGGAAGGGCAAGATTGCCACGGTTCAAATCCTTTTTGCGTCGTGTTGTGAGCGATACTTTCGCTTTTATTTTTGCCTTGACTGGCTACTTTGGACTCTCTCACAGCGACATGAAGTTGTATTGTATGGTATGAAAAGGCACAGTGATGATGAATCACAAGCGGTTGTCCAGAGAGATGAAGAGAAGTAGATGGTTTCAGTGGATGAGGGTCTATTTCTCCAGAGATTTGTGTAATTCTATGCTGATATGTGATGGAAATTGGTACATTGAGAGATTCGCCTACTTTGGCCTTTCTCACGGTGACGAACAATAGTTATGTATGCTATAAACATGCATAGTGGTGATAAACTGGAAGAGAGTGTCCAAAGAGATGTGAAAGAGTAGACCATCTCAATGGATATTAGTCTGTTGTTCGAAGGTATTGTGCATCTTTATGGTGTGGTATAATTGAACTTAGGGATTGGGAGTTTCACCAAAACATGCAGAGTCGTATCCAGCTTGGAGGTGTTGTCCAAAAAGATTCTTTGAGGCAACTGCTTTCAATGGACCTGGACTTGCTTTTGAAAGTACTGTGCACTTTTATAGTGGGATGTGGCAGCTGCTTGTACATTCAGATGTTATAAAAATGTCATCTCCAGCTCTGCAGGAGATGGTCTTGCGTGGTCGGCCAATGACCATAAACTTCCGTCTAACATGCGTTGCATTGACCACTTCTGCACAGATGAAATTGGATCCTTGTCTTCTTCAACGAATGCTTTGTATTTCCAAACATCAGGTTGGTTTTCCGGTGGCTGATCACCAAGAGTCAATTTCTGTAATCCAACATCAGAGGCATCGTCGGTGCTCTCGATGAGTGTGAATCGAAACCGGTCTTTATGCCAGCGCGCGAAGCTTGACCATGCGCCATGAACAAAGCTTTCGTCAAAGTCTGGACGAGAAAGAACAATTTGCTCCAACCTCGGCATACGACCTAGTGCGTTTTTAAGATCACGACCATACAGACCATTGTACAGTGCAAGCAAGCGTAGCTTGGGCCATCTTTCGAACATGTAATCATTGATCGTATAGTGGATTGACTCAAAATCATAGTCCTCGAGATCAGGAATGATGTGAGAGTAATCAGGGTCCCAGTATGCGAGATAGAGCTCATCTCTCACGCTGCAGAACTCCTCGAGGTGAACCAGCTGCTCGAAGCCTTGCCTGAGAATCGGGCGCAACTTTTCAGTCACGTCTTCAAAAGGATAATGAGAGCGCAGTGGCATGTTGATGATCAAACGCTTGAGACTGGGACCAAGCAGAGTAAAGAGCTCTGTAATCTGGTTGATGATCTTCCGGTCTCGGATCATACGTCCAGGGAATGGTGCGAGGTAAAGATTCTGTATGCTGGACAGCAAAACGGGCAGACGTGGATTGGCAAGTGATGCCGTGAGCAAAGTGTCCAGTCGCCATGGTGTGTCGATGTAGAGGCAATGTGTGTAAAGCAAGGTCTTTGCAATGCGACTGGTAGCCCTGGAGACTGTGAGGAGAGCCACCAATGATTTGGTCGTGATATGTGATGCTGGATACGCTAAATAGTTGTGATCAGGTATCGTGAACCATATGATGCAGCTCAGAATCTCGACGGGTAGATAGACTGAGGTGGCCATATGTGCAGTAGCAATTGCCCCCGAAATACTGAAAAGGGAAGAACTGAAGCGGATCAAGCAGCACTGATGTGTTCAATAGCGAAAGGAATTCACGAATTTGTAGTCAGTCGGTGTCTCGAGTAAGCTTGCGGCGACGAAGACCTTCGAAGGAAACGAGGTCAGAAATGACGTCGAGAATACACCATGGAAATTGGCGGCGGTGGAATGACGAATCGTATATAATACTGTCGCAACGATCTCCACGCTCTTGGATGATGAGAAGAGATGGGAAGAGTGTTGCATGACGCGCCCGAGAAGGCGGGCAGGTGCAAAGGTCGGATTCCTCGGGCCGAGACACCACCCTTTGCCCGATTCAACCACAAACACGAAAAGATGTTTGGAGTATGCATTATGTTAATCTACTGTCTCAAAGGCCACCATTCTTGCTCTCTTCGGGATAACGTCTGGGTCTAGTGAGTTTTACAGAGTAGGAACAGTGATGAGATATAGCCTCTCCGAGCCGAGACGTCCTTTACCTTCCTTCTCTGCCTCCTCAGCGACGGGTGGAAGCTCTTGTGTAGCGTTGATATGGCGACCCGTGAGTACCTTGTAACGAGGATCAGCAGCAAGCGCGACCATGGCGTCCGCACACAGCTCGGGTTCCTGACGTTTGATCTCGCTGCTCGTAGCCATCTTCAAGAAGCCCTGCATTGCGGGATGCTGAATATGTTCCTTGTTGATGGCGTTCTCGGCAGAGCCCAGCTCTGTTTTCACCATGCCTGGATGAACAGCGAAAGATAAGATGTCGGTGCCTTCGAGCTCTACGCTCAAGCTTTCGTGGAATTTGCTGATGGCGGCCTTGGATGATGAGTAGGCGGTCATGACGGGAAGTGACATAGTGGCCACGGCGGAACTGGTAGTGAGGAGGACACCGGTATTTCTCTTGAGCATAGAGGGTAGTACTGCTCGGATCAATGCTACTGGCGCACGTACATTGACTTCGTACACACGCCACCAGATGTCCATGTCTTCCTCCTCGACAGATAGGGGACTGATGCGAGAAATGCCTGCATTATTGACCAGAATGTCGACGGGTCCTAGCTCTCTCTCAACATCTGCCACAATCTTTTGGGCAGCACCTTTGGCAGTAACATCCGCTACAATCGAAATCGCTTTGCCGTTGGCCGATTTGATCTCATTAACTAATGTAAGGAGATCTTGCTCGCGCCGGGCGACAGCAGCGACAGATGCGCCAGCGGCAGCAAAGGCCTTTGAGATCGACCGACCGAGGCCGACTGATGAGCCAGTGACAATGACCTAGATTGCGAGTCAGTCTCTACTCCTGGAGATGCTCATAAGAGTCGTTGACGAACCACTTTTCCCTGAAGCTTGCCAGCATACTGGGCTGGAGAAATGGCTTCGTAGCTCCCGTAAATGACAGGCAAAGTGGAGTCTGCGCTGGTAGCCATGATGAAATACGTTATCGAATTGAGTTCAGGATCTGATGAAGTGCCTAGGATGAAAGTGAGACGACCAGTCCACTCCTGCTTATATATGTGCTTTGCCGTCGGAACACTAACTGACCGAGTCAAAGAGCACACGCTGTTGCATCCTACGCTTGGCAATTCACGCCATCATAAAGCAGCGGACAAATTGTGGGCCGACTGGTATGCAAACAACAAACACTAGCGATAATCATCGCACGGAGAAACAGGCAGCATCATGGAGTTAGGAGATAAGCGTACCACCGGCCTCAGATTGGCAGACTCATCCCCGTCTGAAGACAACTTTCAGAGTATAGAGCACCAGTTATAATTTCCAAGATCTGCTTTGTAAAGACATGCAACCAAGCTATAGGGGTAATCCGCTGAGATGTGTTACAATGCAAGTTCTCGGCGAACGTATCTGTCAGTCGTCGTGAACCTCAAGGCATCACAGAAACCTAGGTATATGCTCAACGAACACCCAGGTCCGAAGCCTGATCTAATCTCTGAGTACTTTTGTCTCCAACCACTTGTGCACGGCAGCGTACGTGTCCTCACAGACTTGTCTTCGTGCATCAGAACTCCGGCCTGGCTTTCTGCCGAACTCGTCCGTGAAACCGTGTCTGACACCCATAGCAAGGAGCCACTTATAAGTGCCCCGCTCCCAACCCTTGTCCCACCCAGAGTTAGGAATGTCTTCATCAGCAAGTGAGTAGATCATATTCCGAGCTTCACGACACAACATGTCGTGCTGAGCTCCGATCAAACAAACCCACTTCGGCAACTCCTGCTTGCTCGCATAGCAGGGACTGAGCAGCTGCTGAGTTCGATCCTGGCCCGCAGGCACATATGCCCAATTCAGAGCTGGCCCGACTGTGTTGAGTGATTCGGACTTCTTCTCCTTGTAAAGACGTTCAGACCACTTGACTGGCGGAGGATGGCTCCAGTCGGTGACAGGAAAGTAGGATACTGCTGCTTTTATTCGACCCTGCAGCTCAGACAGTTGACACGCGGTAAGTGCCAGAGAACCTCCTGCACTGAAACCTCCCATGATTACACGAGACTTGTCGATGTTCAGCGTTTCATCGTCAATGACTGCGCGGGCGACTGCAGCAATATCCAGAGTAGGCACCGGAAATCGATGAACAGGCGCCTTACTGTAGTTCAAGCTCACAACCACCATTCCGGTACGCTCACACCATGATCTGCAGAACGAGTCGTCGATTGATGCATCACAGCATACAAATCCTCCACCGTGAATGTTGATGTAAAGTGGAAGGGCAGTCTTGTTTCCTTCAAGTCGAGCTTTGGGCATGAAGATTCGGACAGGGAGCTTTGGTCGGCATGGATATGCCTTGACAAGAGTTGGCTGTGTCTTGGTGGGCGGACCGAACAATCGCAGGTAGGCTAGTTGCAGCGCGATGTAGAGCTTGACAGCCCACACGAGGAAAAAGTATTGAACGCGAAGGCCAAATGATTCAAGTTCAGCAACGATGGGAGTGCTGTTGTGGAGCTTTGGGCCCTTTGCAAGTAGAGCTTCGGCTTGCTCGTCCAGTGGCATGTTTGCAGTCATCGTTGTGGTATATGATAGCAGAGTATCGTTGGAGGTGAGGGAAGGTTGCGCAGACGCTAAAGAAAGTACTTGCAATTTTTTACCTGGCTCGCATTCGAGGCCCGATACGGTATCGATCTCGAGGTTTCTGGGCGAAGGCCTCCAAACATCGTATGGCTTGAAAGTGGAGTCTGAATATTGAGAACTCAGCGTTGCTGGATGGTCCATGCTTGACAATCCTTGAAAGAGTGGTATCTAACGGCCGTAAACCTCAGCATCAGCAATTGTTGCTGCCTCGGGCTGGAACAAGACACGGGTCGACTATATCTATGGGACTTCTTTGTGCCGATGAGCGTCTGTACTCAGAGCAATCAGAGAAGCGGTTCCGAATACTTTCGAGACGCGTAGCGCTGTAAGATCATATAGACAGGCACACACTTCTGAGAAAGAGTCCAACAGAGTTTGCCGGCAACCCATCTGGACTGCTGAGAGGCAGCACAATCGTAGAGAGTCTTGCATTAGATTGGTATCGAGGCGGAAGTCTGACAAAGAAGAAGAGATGCAGCCAGGAGATTGCAAGAGGATCCGAAGCTTAGCCATGGTCCAAGCTCCCGTTGCCGATCCCGCTTCCCCAACCCCATCTCGTGTCTAGGCAGACAACCTAGGTACCTAGCTTGACTCCAACACCTGCCAAATCAACAAGATGGCAGGCAATAATAGGACTGAGCGTACACCTTTGCTCGATGGCGATGCGCCCGAAGCCGATCGTACTGACTCAACCGAGTCGATTAGTACTCGTTTCAAGCGCTTCTTGCAACGCAATGGTGTCTATCTCATCATTATACTTCTGCTGCTGCTGGTCCTCATTCCGTTGATTATTCAGACCATTCGTAGCAGCACTGGTCACCATGATTCTCATGATCATGACGAAACACCTTCTGATCCTCCATCAAACGATACTGAGCTTTGTACATCTGCCGCATGTGTGCTCGCATCTGCCAACATCATTCGCAGCCTTGCGCCAAAGTAAGACTGACCAACCATTCACACTTTGAAAACCAAAGCTAAAACAATATCAGCTACGAGAAGCTGGATCCATGTGATGACTTCCGCACATATGTCTGCGCTGGCTTTGATGCTTCGCACGAGATTCGTGAGGATCAAGCTGGCGTGGGCAACCTCCAAATCATGAACGAGAACAACCAGCTCATCTTGAAGCACATTCTGGAGTCTCCTGCTCCTGAGGATACTTCACTGTTCTGGACTGCAGCCAACCCGGATAAGGAGATTTTCAGCAAGTTGCAAGATGGCTACAACGCCTGCATGAACGAGACCCTGCTTGCTGATATCGGATCAAAGCCTTTGTTGGACGTTCTCTTCAAGCTTGACAAGATTTATGCTACGGAAAATCCCAAGTCGAGCAAGAAAGATGAATCACTCACCAAGGCCATCGAATACCTTATGGAGATTGGCGTCTCAGGTCCGGTTTCCGTTGACGTTGGTGCTGATGACAAAGATCCTGATGTCAATATCGTCTCTGTCGGTGCTCCGTACTCATTTGGATTGCCCAGTAAGCAGTACTATGAACGTGAAGAGATCGTCGCGTCATACAAAGGAACTATCGGAACTGTCTTGGAGGCTCTTCTCAAAGAAGCCAACCCAAAAGCCTTCTCCTTCATGTATGATGGAGAAAACGAACCATCAACACTGAGCAAAGATCTTGTCGATAGCCTAGTGGCACTCGAGAAATCCATGGCTGATGCTGCTCCTGACCCTGAGGATGCTGCCGATGTCACGAAGTACTACAACCCGCGTACGTTGAAGGAGACCGAGAGCTACAACTCTGAGATTTCTGTCAAGCATATCTTGGATACATTCGCCAGTGACTACACTCCTTCGAAGATCATCGTTGGCTCGCCCGATTATCTCAAGAAGCTTTCCAAGATTCTCAAGTCGTCGTCAAGAAACACTATCAAGACCTACTTGGTCTGGAAGGTCGTGCAATCGTGGGGTGGAGCTGTTGAGGACCCAGCCGTACAACCCCTTCTACGCTTCAGAAACAAGCTGCAAGGCAAAGCCCCTGATGTCAAGCAAGAGCGTTGGAGAACGTGCGTGAGCAATGTTGGCAGCGATCTTGGTAAGTCCAAACACATCGTGTTGCGCATTCAAAACTCATACTGACATGAAACAGAATGGATCATGAGCCGCTTCTTCGTGGAACGTGCATTCTCCAAGGAGGCCAAGGACTTGGGTGATCAGATCATCCTCGACATCAAGGACGAGTTCACCATCAAGCTCAACGAATCAGAATGGATGACCGAAAGCGTTCGTCAGCTCGCAATCGAAAAGGTGCATCTCATTCGCCAAAAGATCGGTTACCCCACTCAAAGCCCTGACATAACCAATGCCGGAGAATTGCAAGAATACTACAGCAACATCAGCATTTCCCCAACCACATACTTCGCAAACAAGTTGTCAGTGGTTACTCACGACGTCCGCGAAAGCTGGTCACAGGTGGGCAAGCCAGTCGATAAAGATGAGTGGGGAATGAGCGCTCAAACGGTCAATGCCTATTATAACCCTCCCGGGAACGAGATCGTGTTTCCGGCAGGAATTATGCAAGCTCCAGTCTTCTACGACCCTTCCATCCCTAAGTACCTGTCTTACGGGGCTTTCGGAGCTGTTGCTGGTCATGAGCTATCACACGCTTTCGACTCATCCGGCAGAAACTACGATCAGAACGGCAACTACACTGATTGGTGGGACAAGTCCACGATCGAGGCCTTCAAGACCAAGACTGATTGCTTCGTCGAGCAATATCATAACTACACTGTCCCCACAAAGAGTGGTCGTCTGCCAATCAATGGCAAGCTTACATTGGGTGAAAACATTGCAGATGCTGGTGGTCTTACCGCTGCTTACCAGTCCTGGAAGCGTCGCGATGACGAGAAGGCAGATCTCAAGTTGCCTGGCCTGGACCACTTCACAAAGGAGCAGGTCTTCTTCCTCGCATATGGTCAAACGTGGTGTGGCAAGATGAGGTATGTCAATCGTTGATTTTTGAACGTTATAGTAGCGCTGACGAAGTATAGGGAGGAGCAAATCGTGCAGAGAATCTACACTGACCCTCACAGCCCTGACATGTTCAGAATTAAGGTATGTTCGAGCAAATTCATCACCGATTCATCGATACTAATGAGCAGCAGGGTACAACCGCCAATTCACGCGAGTTCAGAGAAGCCTTCAGCTGTCCTATTAAGGCACCCACTTGTGAGCTTTGGTAAGCGGGATTATGATCCTTCTTGGGCAATGGCATTTTGGAGCAAGTGTATGACTAGGGAGTAGCACGTATATAGCATTTGATTCACTTGTCGTCTTATCTGATTCGAGCAAGCGAACCTGCATAAGGTTGTGCTTCAGACTGTGTTGTACATATACATGTTTGTGCATTTTTGCGCATCGACGACGACGACGCAGGATCACACGAATCTTGGCCAGTCCCACTTGTTACGTAGATACATGGATCTGTGCAAACCTGTCTTCACGCAACAGGATGGGAATGACTCTTTGGCGAGCAACGAGATCCTGAAGCTCACCACGAACTCTGGCTCAATATATGCCGCGATCAATTGACAGGGAAACGTGTGAGGTGCTTCGCGCCAGCTGAAATACACGACGACATTTGCAGCAATACCCTCCAGCCAATGGGTCAGAAGCAACTCGCAGATTGTGGCCCTTAGGCTCGCGCGAATGTGTATACACCTGTCTTCCGCACCATGCCTAACATTATGAGCAGGAGACAGCGAAGTCTTCTTGACCGTCAATACAGAAGGTTCGAATCGACAGTTCGCTCGGAAACAAGCCGTCTCTCCTGGCTGGACAAAGCATTTGATCTTGTGCTTCTTACATTCTGCACCTGCTGCTGGATCAGCTTTCTGAAGAGAGCTGCACAATAAGCAATGGAAGCTTACAGGCTCGCGTGAGCTGTGGCTTGTTAGCGTTATTTGAAGAGACACTGTCTCTATGCTCAAGACGCGGACGCTTATTGTTACTGGTCATAACGATTGATTGGTGAGTACTGGGCTATGATGGACAACATTATATGGCGACATCCTATAGTGCAGGGCCGGCGAGAACTGCGGGCTGCGGCGGGGTGATCCTGTTCAGCTGGAATCGGCCGTTGGCGAGCCGCCTGGGCAATCAAGCACCGAGGCAGGACGAAAGGTATAGAGGCCCGCGTGGGATGATTCACACACATTTTCAGAATTAGAGTCGATTGATTCTTCATGTGCTCTGTGCATGAAATCGCACTTCAGAAGGAGAACTTCCTTAGGAGAGGACGAACGACGTGTCGGTCTCAGATGTTCGAAGCGTGATGCAAAACCCGTGTCAGTTTGCCGGGAAAGAGCGCTGTGCTCCTTGCTTTTGCTCTGCAACTTGACTGGCAGCCATGACCGTGTGCAGCATCCACAACGTTGGACTTTGTAGACCTCAATATCCAGCCAGGCTTCAGAATCGGACCTTTACCATAGGGCATTCTGGTTGCAGTCGCCATGCAGCCACCCATCACCAGAGGCTTCTCGAACATCTCAAAGAGAGGATGCAGACGGCACATCAAGACTCCTACAGGATCTTGTCCCCATCGTCTACCGGATTCAGACCGTGGATGATCTCGACCGAGGTCGTATCGACTGCCCACATGCTTGCCACGAGACGTACCGAGTGAAGAGGAAGAGACGGATATTGAGCAGCGCACCAGGCTGAGAGCCTAGACAACCTCGCGCATATCACTGCGGCATTGCCGGACAGTCTAGCACTCGCCATACATGACTGGGCGCCGTCGATAGCTTGTTGCAAGGTGCTATCTGGCGGGTCTGCGTGCTCCACAGACAGATCACGTAAAAGTAAGAACGAGCCGGCAGATGCGACATATCCCAACGACAAGACGCCAAGTGAGGCTCCATCGCTAACGTAAGTCTACATCGCTGTGATCTGGGAGTCAAATATCTCTTGGCTGTGTTTCCGAAAAAGAGAGTTATGCGTCTGCTATGGTTAAAATCAAGCCCGGGGTGAGCACGCCATTTCGCGTCTTCGAGCTCCACGCTGGGCTGCGTCCACTATTGGACCATCGTATCCATCCTCATCTCCTATCTCCACCATTTCACTGTCGTTGTTCTGGCCTGAAGTGTCGCCATACTCGAGGGCACATTATCTTGCATCCTGGCTCAACGGTCTCAATCTATCGAGGATAAATGCGCCACAGTACAATGGCGAGCAGGGCTCTTGAAATCACGAAATCTCTATAATAATGTTTCTGGGGCATTGAAATAGGCCTGCAATGCTCTTGCAAATTGTTCGATCAGACCAATCTTCCAACTCTCCATCATGACTTCAAAGGAAGTGTTCTCGGTCACAACCGATCCCAGAACTCCATCTGAGATCGACGAGGCATCCGACAGAAGTTCTATCGATGCTAGAAACCCTTTCAAGGATCCAAAGGTCGCCGAATATTATCGTACCTTGTACGAAGAAGCACAGTACGAGTCTCGCGAAGCCTTCGACCCGGAAATCGAATGGACAGCCGCAGAAGAGAAGAGCCTTGTTCGCCGGCTGGACTGGCATGTCTGTCTCTGGGCGTGTGTCATGTTTTTCGCGCTACAACTTGACCGGGGGAATATCTCGCAAGCTCTTTCTGACAACATGCTCGACGACCTCGGCCTGACTACGAACGAATACAACTATGGTAAGCTCTCACCATCTTTGCAAGCATTTCCAAGCTAATTCCAGACCAGGCCAGACTTTGTTCAAGTTGTCGTTCATGGCAGCTGAGGTTCCTTCTCAACTCGTCTCCAAGAAGCTGGGACCTGATCGATGGATTCCGATTCAGATGATGCTATGGTCCATCGTCGCTGCTGCACAGGCCGCTCTTAGTGGTCGCTCAAGCTTCTACCTCTGTCGCTGCCTGATTGGCGTCCTCGAAGGCGGTTTCATCCCTGACCTTGTGTTGTGGTTGTCATACTTCTACACCAGCACCGAGTTGCCTGTCCGTCTGAGTTTCTTCTGGACCGCGCTTAACTTGACCACGATCCTTGCCTCGCTTCTGGCTTTTGGCATCTTCCATCTTGACAATGCTCATGGTCTTGAGGGCTGGAGGTGGCTGTTCCTGATTGAGGTGAGAGTTATGCTTTATTGTCATCTGAACGATTACTGACCAAGTTTTCAGGGACTTATGACTTTCGCTATTGGTGTGGCTTCCGTCTTCCTCATGCCTGCTTCGGCAGTTCAGACAAAGACATGGTTCCGTCCCAAGGGCTGGTTCACGGATCGCGAGGTCAAGATTGTCGTCAACCGTGTCCTGAGAGATGATCCATCCAAGGGCGACATGCACAACAGACAAGCCATTACGATCCGTCGTCTATGGCAGTCCCTAACTGATTATGACCTCTGGCCGGTGAGTTGCTCTGCTAAAATCTGATATAGATCACCACTGACACACAAACAGATCTACGCCCTTGGCTTGGTCGTCTTCATTCCTGCCACTCCCGTCACCAACTATCTGAGTTTGACACTCAGACATCTTGGCTTCAGCACCTTTAACACTAACCTTCTCACCATTGTGCCAAACGCAGTCACCATCATAACTTTGCTGGGTATAACCTGGCTAAGTGAGAAGGTGAAGGAACGCTCTTTCATCGCTTGCATCCAAAACTTGTGGATGATGCCTTGCTTGATAGCATTGCGCTGGTGGTCTGGTTCAGGAGTCAATGTCTGGGGTACATATGCTCTGCTGGTCGTTCTTCTTGGCTACCCTTACTGCCACGCCATCCTCGTCGCATGGACATCACGTAACGCCGGCTCGGTCCGTACGCGTACAATCTCTGCTGCTGTCTACAACATGTCAGTCCAAGCTGGTGGTGTCATTGGCTCGAACATCTACCGTCAGGTAAGTTCCTATACCCTCTCTTGTTTCAAAACAGCCCCTCTAACATTCCCCTTCAGG
Organism: Aureobasidium namibiae CBS 147.97; assembly: GCF_000721765.1. Taxonomy (NCBI): domain Eukaryota; kingdom Fungi; phylum Ascomycota; class Dothideomycetes; order Dothideales; family Saccotheciaceae; genus Aureobasidium; species Aureobasidium namibiae. The sequence goes on along the minus strand of NW_013581183.1, from coordinate 90,818 downwards.
ACGACAAACCACTATACCACCGCGGCAACATGCAACTAGTCGCCGTCAACTGCCTAGCCATTGCACTATACGCGCTCGCCAAAGCATACTACGTGTTTAGAAACAAGCAAAGAGAAAAGAAATGGGGTGCTATGACTCAGGAGCAACGAGACGACTATATTCAAAACACCACTGATCAGGGCAATAAGAGATTGGACTTCAGATTTGCGCACTAAAGCTTTTATTGCGCATTAGAGGGAAAAGAGTAGAAGAGATTGATGTTCAAGCAAAAGTATTGAGTGCTGATGGGTTTCGGATGTTTTGTATATAGAGTATATGAGTTTGATGAGTATATATGCCATGATGTATCGATGAAGTTTCCAGACAAAATATCAGATACCACTTTGCACAAACCAGAATTGACCTCAGCAGAACTCGAAGCAATGTGGACACATGCTCTCAACCACATTCGATGAACATTTGAAGCACTGACGAGCTCGAATATGGAGGAAAAACCATAGCGAGTGGGTAGGGAAGATAAGAGGACAGGATGCGATATGAGTTAGAAAAAGACAACTCCCGCGTAGTATTACATAGTACAAAAGAAACTGACGAATCAATGTTCACTATCGTGATCTTCCAAAGTGATTAGAGTAAACTTCAGTCACAACCAACTCGTTATTTGACCTTCTATTCGATGCCTCTTAATTCATTGTAAGTGTCAGGCGAGAAACATCTGGTAAGATTCATTCGGTGCGAAAGATGGTTCTCCGAACAAAGAAGAGCTGGCCAGTGAGCAGTGGGATTTTCAGTCACACGGTTGTACCGAAAGCAAAGAATCTTGAAGGTCACTGAGCAGTCTTGAGGGGGAGTTGGAGGAGTCCAAATGAATTCAAAGCAGGAAGAAAAAGACCCTTCGAGAATGCTTCAGTAGAATAGACTAGATCAACCCAACAGCGATCTTCCACGCCTGTGAGAAGGAGCCCGGGACGTATTGTGCAATTGGCCGGCCATTGACAGGAGTTTCCCAGAGTTTTGTTTCATGATTTTGTGTTTGCGTCGGATAGGACCAAGATTCAATGACTTACTAGGTCAGGCTATAGATGAAGCAATGCAGGTTCCCGCAACATGCAACAAAGAACGACCTACCGAACAGTTGCACAACAACGTCACGAGACCTTGGTGTTGGAGCATCGGCTCTCCGACTGCGACAAGATTTCGCTGTGCTTACCATGCTGTGCTAGATATCTTGCCAGTCCGCTCCCCAATTCTCACTCAAGCAAGTACCTCATCAGTCCCCAACATGCCGACCACCATGTCGTCCAACAACGGTCAAGCGACGGGCGTGAAAGTATCAATTTTCCTTCGCGATGAGAAAAAGTCCTGCAAAGAGCTACAGAAGAAGATACTGAGCAAGTCACACCGAGGTCCAGCAAAAAGGTAGCACAAAAAGCTGACGAGAGCCACAGAGGACATGCCAATCGCCATACCCCAAGGCAAAAGCTTCACCATCCAAGCCGAGCACAACGGAGCAAAAGCTGGGGATCCCTCAGTCATTGCAAAAGTTCTCTGGAAGGAAAAAAGAAGTGGTGAAGTGTTTCAAGGACACTTGAGTGGACCTGCGTCTCATAGTTTGTTGTTGGCATTGACTGGGCTGAGAGAGAAAGCCCAGGAGATGGCGAGAGCTGGGAAATGACAATCCAGACACCAGGGACATGTGTTGTTGAAGAAGAAGAGTGTGGCTGTGGAAGGAGATGAGGATGCAAAGAGGGAGGCCGAGAGGGAGAGTATGTTCATGTTGCCTGGGTTGTCATTTTCTGGGTTTGAAATCCCGCTGGGGGATAGGCGTTGGAGTACTGATCGAACATAATCACTGGAGAACTTTGAATGATAGTCTACCGGCGTGCAAGTGTTATGGTGAACGATGAACATGAACGAGTGAAGGTTGATGGTTAAAAGTGCTGCCAAGGACATTCCCGAGGCGCCATCTCCGCTCTGCGCCTGTTCCACCAGAGGCCCATCTTTCACTTATCCGTCACTTCTATTTTCTATACAAAACAACATCGCAAATCAGCCGCTGTCAGGCTCTAGAACACACATCATGGATCTCCTGCAAACAGTGCGCAAAGAAGGCTCACGAGGCGGCCGCAACGAATTCTCCTGGCAAGATGTTCAAAACGATCCACACCGCCAAAACTACCTCGGTCACTCCCTCATGGCGCCCGTCGGCCGCTGGCAAAAAGGAAAGGACCTGAGCTGGTACGCAAAAGGCGAGAATGGCGAAGAACTAGACGAAGCTGCACAAAGACGAGAAGAATTGAGGAAGATCAAGCAACAAGAGGAGGATGAGATGTTGAAGGCCATGGGACTGCCTGTGCCGGACAGAGACAATGCAAACCTCGAGCCCGTGGCGCTGCGGCCAGGTATCGGAGCGCAAGCCAATTCTGCTGCAGAGCCAGACAGGCGAGAAAGAAGCAGGAGTAGGAGCCGAGAAAGAAGACACAGACGCCATCGCGACCATGATCGCAGCAGGAGTCGTGAGAGAAGACACAAGAGACGGTCACGTTCAAGAGATGGTGACAAAGACAGACGACACAGACACAGACGAGACGATCGCGACCGCAGACTCGACGAGGCAGAGCCTAGGAAACATCACAGCCGTCGCGAGCGCTCAAGGTCGAGATCCGTGGAGCGCAGAAGACATCGGAGTCGCTCGCCGAGGGACAGAAGAGAGAGGGATGGCGACAAGCGCAGGCGTCATGATTGAATCACAACACCGACACAACAATACCACCGTGGAGAGACGGGGAGATGAGGACCAGGGAGACCCGGGAGAGTAACAGGCTATATGTTGAAGCATTGATCCGCGTTGGCAGTGCTTATCAGATCTTGATGCCGCGCGAGCCTGCGCATCTCTTTAGAGTTCGCTATGAGCAGGACGCGGCTTTACCTACCGTTTATCCCCGCTTATCGTCAGATGACGTCTACAGTTTCAACGACACGATGGACCTCACTCCCTCGGGTTTCGGGAAGGAAGCACCAGAAAGAAGTAAGCAGAAGAACGGCAGTCACGTCATGTCACTCGTGTTCCTCCAAAGAGCCTCATCGATAGATTAACCCCTCCACCAATTCCCCCACGCATCTCTCCTTCTTCCCCCTCACAATCCGATATATTCCTATACCACAGCCCACCTATACATAAAGTACGTGTTCCTGCATCTCGGTGCATCAATGTCCCTCGTGGCTGGCTCTAACAGTCTGATAGTAAACCGCAACAATGGCCGAGGAAACCTTCTACCGTGACCAGATCCTGTGTACGTTTGCTACCTCCAATGGCTCCCTCAACGCCAATATCATAATTGCAGTTGCCAAAGAACACACAGAAAGCGGAATCGTTGCTAATCAGAGCACAACAGCAAACGCAGCAGTCCTCTTCCCCGATACCTTCCGCATCGTCCTCCGCGCAGCAAAGGCCGAGGGCAGGCAAACCTACGAAGCCGTTCTCGTAAGCGACTACTTCCCACCTCCAATCATCCACCGCCGAATCATATATCTCTCTGTACAATGCTAACGCAATTCCCCAAAGGTTGACGGCTCATCCCACGACATCCTCCTCGCCGGCGGCCCTGGCCTGCATAGCATCCAAGAAGCCCTGGCAAACCTGCTCATCGCGACTAGCAACCAGATTAACGATTACCTGGGCAAAAAGACTTTGGAGAAGAATACTGGCAAGCACCATGCCAGCGGTCAGCATGGATCTAGTACTGGTACCAGTGGTACGGCTGGACATGCATGATCGCAACAGCATGATTTGATCATGAATAATGAGTATGGGCTGAGATAAGACAGAGTGAGAGGCAAACGATGGTATTGTTGATATTCTGAGAATACAAGGCCCTCATGTTGCAATCTGCTGCTTCGAAAATTGTGTTCTGCCCTTGTCGATTTTGTTTGCATGCCGGTCATCTCATGGTCATCTGGCTGATTTATGGTCTCGACATCTCGCGTGAGTTGACAACTTATCTGTGACCAAGCAAGCTCGTTGTCAAAGCATGAACAGAGCCTAGAAAAGCAACATACATGACGATAAGTTGATAGAATCATTCTTGATCGACGGAAAGAGAATGCAATGATAAAGACAGGGTGGTGCATTCAGCGAGAAAAAGCCAGGAAAAAAATAAAGACAAAATACGGGTACTCAATCCACGAAATCAACAAAAATAATCAAAGATCAGCAATAGATCATAACAAAAGACCATGGGCAATACACGATACGAGCGCTCGACATGGTCTGAGTTCCAAGTCGTTCAGTAACGAAAGCAAAATCGCAGCGTCCAACAACAAACAACAAAATCAGATGAAAGGGACAAATGTTGGGTTGAGTATAAGGTGAGAGATGATGGAGAATAAGGGCTGCGGAAAGAATCGTCCAAATCGTGGGATGGATGCAAGAACGTAATTCCCAAGTTTTTCAATGCATTCTATCGAGCATCACGACATTCACCACACTAATTAATTCCCTAGTCAAACGCCATGCCCTGCCACAAGACGCCAACTCCTCATCACCCACTTGACCATTCCCTCATCCACGTCTTCTCTCTCATCTCCTCACTCTCTAGAATCCCCACTGCCGACACCAATTCACCATCATCTTGCTATCCACAGCACCCAAGCCTCCAAGCGTCCCACTAGCCTCCACAGTCCTCTTTGTATCCAAGCGCGGCAAACTTCCCTCTTCGACTGCCAATCCAGCGTAAAAGTCTAGTAGCTTGATACCAGGAATATTCTTCATGTTTTCCTCTGTGATGTCTTGATTTTGCATCTCGGCTAGCCAATCCGAGAATTCGACAATCTTCATTGTAGAAGAGGCAGAGGTGGATGAGGAAGGTGAAGAGTAGAAGTCCACAATAGCAGGCACCAGATCCCTCCAGTGACTTATCTCAGGATTGACGAGGTGGAAACAATCGAGTTTATCCTCTTCCTGCGTGCGCAATCTCGTCTCGCAAACATCCAACAGCACCTTTGCAGCCGCATCGGTAGGAACCCAGTCCACTACATCTTCATTACCCAGTGTTCTCGGGATCTTGCCAATGGCTTTTGAGCTTGCGACAATAGAAGGTAGCCATTCTTGACGGTTCCAAAGACCCTTCTCAGCAGCAGGACCGGCAAGTTGGCCTACACGGACGATGGTGGATGCGATAGTGCACTTTTCAGCCGCAGAAGCAAGGATGCAGGAAGCCACGTGCTTGGACTCGCCATAGCCCTGTGCAAAAGGCAACGAGTGATCTTGCATGAACACCTCGGGCACAAACCCTGAGTGGCCACTAGCATGCCAGTTTCCAGTACTCGCGATGGAGGAGATGAAGACAATGTGCGGGTGATAGGTTGCTGAAGCGCTGAAGTCCACCACGCGGCGGGTGCCTGCAATGTGTGTTTCTTCGAAAGATTCAAGACCCATGTTGAAGTCTACTGCCCATGCATTGTGGATGAAGATGTCGACTGACGATTGCAATTCTGCGTATATCTTCCCATCAAGGCCGAAATTCTCCTTGTTGAAGGAGGTTTGCAGGAAGACGACTTTGGAGAACTCGGGGTTGGCGCCGCGGTCGATGAAACCGGCCTTTTGACGTTCGCGGGCGTCTGAGCGGTTGAGGCAGTAGATCTTCTCGACAGACGGGTTGGCGATGAGGTTCTCGAGGAGGTAATTTCCTAGAGAGCCTGTGCTGCCTGTGAGGACGACTACATGGTTCTGAGGACGAGGGTTGTAGCTGACCGGAGAAGGTAAGTTTTGTGTGTACTTCTTGATCATGTCATCCATGTTCTGCTCGCGCGTCTTGGTGGGAGTGCCATTGGCGGCCTCGCCATGCAGAATGTTACTGACAGCCTTGGTCAGAGCATCGATGGTGGGATTGCTGTAGACCATGCGAGGTTTGAACGCTGCATCACGCGAGCCTTCTCTCTTGGGAAGAGCATGACCGATAGTGTTTGCCAGAGCAAGTACTTGCAGCGAGTCGATCCCGAAGGAGAAGAGATCAGCCTCGTAGCCTTCATCATCAAACAACTGTTCAGGAATCTTGGGCAAAGCAAGACGAATAGCTTCCTTGACGAACTCGCGGATAGTGGTCTCGTCGGCACTAGCATCGATTTGACCAAGCGACTCAGCAGAGCCCTCGTTTGAGTACAAAGCCTCAATCTCTGACTTGTAGAGCTCGTTGGTCTTGCGACGCATGATGCTGCCCTTGGGCGCTCTCTGGAACGGCTTCTGAGGACTAGCGATGGCAATCTTTGATTTCCAGACTCTGCCGTGAGCAGCCATTTTCTCATTGGCTTTCTCAACAGCAGGCCAGATTTGCTCTAGGAAAGCTTCAGGGTCAGTTTTGGTGTTTGTTTCCAGGATCAGACCAGCTTGGAAGCGACCCTGGCCGACTACCAAAGCACCCTTGACGGCAGGATGGCCTTCAATGTCCTTTTCAAACATGACAGGGTTGAACTTCTCGCCGTTGCTGAGGACAATCACGTCGTCGTTGCGGCCTTTATACTTCCAGAGACCTTTCTTGGTCGGATGTTCTTCGTACAGATCCTTGGTACGGTATTCGTCGAGCTCTGGGAAACTCCAAAACGCGCCTTGAACAGGATTACCAGGTACACGCTTGATCACCATCTCGTAGAGATCTCCAGAAGGCTCCATAACAGCACCAGTGTGTTCGCACCACTCGAACCAGCCCCAGTCGGCACGATCTTCAGTGATGTAACTATCCCAGAAAGTACCCTCGGTGGAACCGATGATAGTCTGGATCTGAGTTGCTTCAGCGATACGATCGCCAACCTCCTGAGCCAGAGGAGCACCAGCAAAAAAGATAAAGTCAAGCTTGGCAAGCGTGTCCATGCCTCCAGGAGCATCAACGATATCCTCGAGAATGGCAGGAGGGAAGAATCCAGTTTCAGGCTTGGCTACCTGAAGGATTTCGAGAGTCAGATCGGCGTTTGGCGAACGTCCCACAGGAGGCAAAATCAAAGGTCCTTGCGCATAGATAGACCTCAGTCCCATGAAGAAGCCCATAGCATGGAACCACGGCAGACTGCAGAAAGCTCTGTCGTTTCCAACAAACTTTTGTGCTCTCGATTCGCGACCGTTGGTCATTGGGAGCACACGAATACGATCGAGGCAAGCGAGATAGCCATTACGAAGGTAAATTGGTTTGGGGATGCCGGTAGAGCCAGAAGTGTGAATGATGGCGACAATTTCGTTCGGATCACTGCTTACAGTACCCTCGTAGTGTTCAACATCTTCTCCCTCAAGAAAGTAATCCAGAGGAGGAACCTCGTAGGCTTCGATGGGTGTCTTCTCATCTTCTAGTGCAAGGACCTCTTCTCTCATACCTTGTCCATGCAAGAACTTCTTGCTCTGTGTACGTTGCAAGATGGCACGTTGGCCTTCCTCGCTGTTACGTGTTGAAGCAAGAAGAACTTTATAACCAGTCTTCTGAGAAGCAATGATGGCGAAGATATATCTGATGTCGTTTTGGCGGTCCATGTAGGTGATAGTCTCTCTTGATGTGCTTGTTCCGATGGTCTTTTCCATCCAGCGGGCCATCCTGCTGACTGCTTGTGATAGCTGACCAAAAGTCAAAGACTTGTAACCATCTTGGAGGTTGTCGTTGTTTCGCGGTACTTCGACCCATTTTGTGCCAGGTGCGGTTCTTGCAATCTCGTCGACAATGTGAGGCACTATGCGAAGGGGAAGGTTGTCGTAGGTTGATGCCATGATGTTTGAAGTGAGGATTGATCAGGTAAGTATTGGTATGGTTGGTCTGATTCGTCTCTGTGATGTTGAGTAAAGCGGCTGTAGATGTGATCTGAAGGTCTTGGAGAAGAGTTTAGAGTCAAGAAAGCAGGAACATACTTATATACCACACCTCTGCGTACACGAACGGCATCGAGGATCCGACATTTCGAAACCTACCACTTGAATGTTAGGATGCCTGTCCGACACGCGGTCATTCACACGGCGATGCGGCATAAACATCTTCTCGGCGGCGAAACATCCGGACAGCAACAAAGCGCGACCCATGTCATCGTATCACGAGAGCTTTGATGGAACAATCAGCACGAAGCAGCGTTCACACTGGCTCGCATCGGAAGCGAACGCATCAGTGACGTCGGAAAATGCGTGCCGATTTGTGGAGCACCTGGAAATCAACAAGCATCACTGCTTCAAATTTGCCTGAGGATCGCCATACTCAGCCCTCTGTGATCAAAGCATTACGATTGATCGTATGGAGTACAGAAAAAGGAGAGCGTTGCTGCAGAACACTATCGGGCTTCGAGAATGAATCCAGGGCACGTCAGCGGAGCGGTTCGCAGTAGCAGCTGCAACATCACTTTCTTCCTCTTGCAGGGAGGAGGTTCGTCCGAAGGTCGCAAATTGATGGGTAACGTCGTCCGGGCCGGCCCTGCCGTGCAGTGCCAATCTTTCTAGTTGGTTTGCCAACTACGTAGGTAGGATAGGGCCTGACTTGACGCGAAACACACATCGCGAACTCTGTCATGAGCTACCGCTGGCTGTGCAACAGAACAGCTCTGTCGCGTCTCGCAACTTTGCTCGCATCGAACGGCAGCTTCGTTGTAGAACCCCGAGACTTCTCCGCGTGCTTTGGTCAAAGAACGCATCCGTGTAACAACGGCGACCTGTCTCTTCACGAAGAACCGCCGAATAGTATGACAGCTGTCGTTACGAATCCGACAGCAAGATCGTAGTTCAAAGATGTCAACGAACGACTCAAGTAATCGCTCAAACTCCACCCGCAAAACTCGGCAATGCTTGTCCACCTCCAAAATTGCTTGGCTTCCTCACGGCAAACTCGGACGGAACGCGGCTGTCTCGTCCTCCGTGATAATACCGACATCAATTCTTGCATGATCGAGCATTCTCCCAATCCATTCTCGACATCAACCTTCCAAAATCGTGCTTTGCGATGCCACGCTTGCTCCCTCGTGTGCTTCACCATGCACGCAAGATAGATCCGTTGTTGCCGCTTGTGTTGCAAGCAACCCGCGACCTAGCCTCTGCGAAAAACGAACTAAGATGGTTGAAAGAATTCGTCATTGAACAACAATCTCGACATCCCAAACATGACGATCGGAAAGTTTTGGATCAGAGGCTTCGCCAAGTCTGCATCGATAGAGCTAGAGGGAAACCGCTCCAATATATCATGGGCAGCGAATACTTTGGCGACCTGGAAATCTCGTGCGAAAAGGGTGTTTTGATACCAAGGTAGGTCTGATCCCTCCATCTCTCCAAAGTAGGTCACTTCTTTCTTTTTCATTTCGTCTGAGCAAAAAGGGGTAGGCAAGAAACAGCAACATCGGTAACGCACTTGATAATCCTCCTACATCATAGCAGCAACAACAAGACCAAAACACCTTTGCCAAATAATCTAAAGCTGTTGGATTTATGTACGGGGACGGGCTGTATACCTCTGCTCTCTCATTACCTCTTCACAAGCATCCACAAGAGGAAAGCAGAGAATTTGGAAGTAGTGGGCGTGGACATCTCACCCCTCGCCCTCAAACTCGCAAAGAAGAATTTGCAAAATCTTATCGCCGAGGGTACGATCCAGAAGAAACCGAATCTACGGTTTTTGCAAGCGGATGTACTCTCCTCGACAGATGGTCACGGAGATGCAGCGATACCGTCGCTGAAGTCTGCCTTGGAGCATTACAATTTTACTTCTGACCTAGCAGGGAGTGGGAAAAGCAGTTGGGATATCATCATCTCAAACCCACCCTACATCTCTCCTCAGGCCTTCGCTCGCACAACAACGAGGAGTGTAAAGAGATATGAACCACGATTGGCTTTGGTGCCTCCTTGTTCATCTCCTTCTTCTTTACCTCCATCTCCCACCACTGCTCTTTCCGCCACTACTCCGGCTTCTCACAATCCTACTTCCACCACTACCCCTTCCCGCACGTCTTCCTCTTACACTTCTCCTTCTCGAGCCTCCCTCGCAGACACAGCATCAGACAAAGATACAAATCAAGGCGACCTCTTCTACCCCCACCTCCTTTCCATCGCTGCCTCTCACTCCGCAAAGATCGTCCTCTTCGAAGTCGCAGATCTACAACAAGCGATTCGCGTTTCTGCAATGGCAATACACCAAAACATCTGGGATGGCATACAAATATGGAGAGATGATCCCAGTTCCCATCACCATCAACAAAGTTCTGCAGAGATGGCAGGAAAAGTGGCAGCAGAGACGGTGGGAGACACGGCTCTAGATGGAAAAGTCAAAGTTGTGGGACAAGGGCACGGGAGGTCAGTGGTTGTGTATAGGGGTGTTGGTAAGCAGTGGTTGGGCGTGGAGGATTGAATTCTTGCATGCGATAAAAGGGGCTGAAGATGTCAATGGAGTTGTTTATCCAACAGTAATAAAATTTGTAATTCTACACTTGGTATTCACGATCATGACAAAATACACCTCAAGCCCCTCCTGAAGAACCGCTGCTTCTCTTTTTTCTTGATCGGCTTCTCGTAACCATATCCGAACGTGGGGTCCCTGCGTCGAGCCAAATATCCTTGCTCCCGCTGAGGTGCAAAACCATGTTGTACAGGCAAGGCCGCGACACCTCTGCTTTTCAACTGCTCCTTCATTTCTGGCAAACTCAGCTTCCTCACTACCTTCTAAGCCGAAATGCCCGCACTTGGTCCAGCACCGACGCGCCAGCCTACCTTGACCAATGTTTCACAAACACCATCAGTGGAGTTTCTGACCAAGTCTTCGTCAAGTTTGACATCGCCTTCTTGGTAGAGGTTGATGACCGTAGAACCTCCATACTGGAATGCACCCAGACATTCTCCTCTGCGGATTTCTCTGCCGACGTCAATGCCAGAGTTGTATTTGATACTTCCCACCAACATTGCTCCAACGGCAATGATCGCGACTCGGGAGCTTGAGCCTGCGCGCTTGACAATCATCACACTACGTCTGTTTTCGCAGAACACATCTAGAGTGCCTGATTCATTGATGGCTTGGGGGTTGACGGTGTAGTATGCGCCGGGTATTTCGGTGACGGATTCGATGGTGCCGGAGACGGGGGAGTGCCAGCGGTGGTAGTCTTGGGGCGCGAGGCGGGCGATGACGATGGAGCCGTTGTCGAAGGTGGAGGCGAGGGGAGTGGAGTTTAGGAGTTTGGAGACTGTGAAGCCGTAGCCTTTGATCCAGTACTTTCTTGCGAGATCGATGGTTGGGAAGGCTGTGAGGCGGCAGTCTGCTGGGGAGGAGACGACGAGATCCTGCTCGACACGTGAGTCAGTAGAGTGTTGCGAACTGGAGAACAGAGGGGAGGCTAACGTTTCCTGGCTCATCAATGGGTCTTGCATCCTCTCTGATTTCTCTCGAGAAGAAGTCGTTGAAGTTCCTGTACTTGGTCGGATTCGGCTCCTTCATCTCGGACATACTCTCCTGCAGATTGAAGCTCTCGATAAACGGCACGATATGATCCACACTTGCGGGATCGTCATACTGCCTGCCCATCTTCCTACTCTGCTCTTCCAAAAGCTTGACGGTGCGTCTCCACTGCAGAGCCTTTTCTTGCTGAGACCCATAGTACAAAGCATGCATTCCCACGCGCACGTAGATGCTCATGGGTTCAAAGGTCTTTTCGCCGGTCTTGCGGTCAATGACGTAGTTGCCCATGTGCCAGGCGGATTCCATTGCCTCGAGGCTATCGTAGGGGAAGATGCGTTTCAGCCATTTGTGCGACTTTTCGTGGTTTGAAGGGGTGTGGAGGGTGGACTTGGGGTCTTCGGGGGTGGCTGCTTGGTCGGTGATTGTGTCGAGAGCTGCTGCGGTGGCTTCGAAGTGGGCGTCGCTGAGCTTGTCTGTCATGGTTGTGGTGGATGATGGGTGATGGTTAGGTGGGTGAAGGTATAAGATTGGAGGGCGGGAAGTGTAGCAGGGAGGAGAGTAAAGTATGTCAGGTATTAAGCGATTGTATGATGTAGACGTAAAGGGAGAAATGTCATGTCAGTCAATTGCATCAATGGCGTCTGCAGAGCTGCGCGTCCCTGATGACGGAACAAGCTTGAAGCTTGACCACAAACAAGCTTTTGATCTGCTCCTCGTCCCTGGAACCTCGGGATAATCTGGCTAAATCTGAAGGACGCGCAACATTCCACCACGACATTCTCTCAAGGATGCATCCAAAAGTGACGAACATCTGTCACCATTGCTATATTAAACTTGGTCGTTACGAGGCACTTCCAGGGGGCTACGAGGATATCAAAAGCCTCAGAGACGTCGTTGCGAGAATGAAGCAATTCGACCAATTGGCTGCAGCATCATCAGATCGTGGTACCTCCTAAATCCTACAGGGTGTTCAACTCAGAGACAAGTCACGAGCAGCGGTTAGAGCAACAGGTTTACTTTGTGTCAGGTATTTACAATTCTATCGCTGGCCAAAGTCCAAAGCTATCTACAGCTCGTCATGTCCACCGGTACCGCCAACAACAGGCACCTCAGGCATAGCCATGATCTTGACAACCAGACTAGTCCAGCCAGTGAAATGCTGTGTACGTTGTCCATCACCAGTCTCAGGGTTGTATTGCTCCCAAGCAAAGCCAGTCTTTTCCCAAGACTTGAAAACCGTGTCAACGAGATTTTTGCGGAGATCGGTGTAGATCTTGGCTGCACGCTTTTGGTGAGGCCCAGCAGCCGAAGCAGTGTTGAAGAGCTCCTTGACAACGAGGTAATTGATTGGAAGCCACACAGGGGAACGCCAGTAGTTCTCTTCGGTGCCGTAGAGCTCATCCTGAGGAGAGAGGGAGCGAATGCCGTGAGGAGACCAAAGGTGCTCGGGTGAGCTGATGAGGTTGAGGACTTCGCCGAGGTGAGGGTGGTCTGGCGCCATGAGACCAGCGAAGAAAGGCGAGAGTGAGATGTAACCCTTGTGACAGACGAGGGCATGCTCTTCGTACTCGTCGACAGTGGCATCGCAGTATGCTTGATCATCAGCGGACCAGTGAAGGTCGTCGAGGTTGCGGATGATGGCATTTTCAATCTTCGAGTAGGTTGATGCATCGTCTTCCTCGGTGAGAGTGGTTGCAATGCGCTTCATAGCGCGGGTCATCATGCCCATCCAGGACATCAGATCGACGTGAAGCTCGCCGGGGTGAGGAGGCTGAGGACGAGGGTAGTCATCAAGACCGGAAGTCAAGAGATGAGTCTTGGTGCTTCCTCTCCAGCGGTAGCCTTCCTTCTTTGAGAAGGCGGGACGGTCATAGGATTTGAGATCACCAGCTTGAGTTCTACGGAACCATTCGTAGTGCTTCTTCAGGAGGGGGTACAGATCGCGGAGGTATTGCAAAGCAGCCTCAGGATTGGCGAGAACGCCGTTAGCATTATCGGAACCCAGAACTTTTTGGCCAGACTTTGCAGCAGCAATCTTGTCGAGGAACGAGTGAATGACGAAGAAGAGAGTGGGAGGGTTGGCGTAGTGAGGGTACTGAGTCTGGAACTCTTGAGGCACCTTGCTGCGAGCCTCGGGACCGAGAATTTGTTCGCGACCGATCCAGCCATCGTCGTCCATCAGGTTGAACCAACTCTTGATGATCTGTAGAGTAAGATCTACATCCCAGTCGATGATGGGAAGCAAATGGAAACCCTCATCCCAGAGGAAACCACGAGGGAAGAAGGGTCTGGATGGTGTGCCGGTAAAGAGCTCATAAGGTCCTTCGAGCTTTTGTTGGTTCCTTGCTCTTGCTTCTGCCGTTTCCTGCCAGAACCCTTCGTTCTCTTCCTCATACTCGGGTGCATACGAGCGGTCGACGACGGAATCTCCGTGGAAGTAACCAATACCTCCGATCAAGTTGGAGAAGAGTGACTTGGCTAGGCCGGTGTACTTTTTGTCGCTGAAGGGTTGCTGGGGCTTGAATGACTGGATGAAGCGCTCGGAGAAGGATTTGATGGTTGTCTCGATCTTCTCTGACAGATCTGCCGACTTGATGGGCGTAGAGCCGGAACCCGACGAGAAGATGACATCGAATTCGAATGCGCCCTCGAAGACCTTTTGCACAAAGTGCATGTTACCAGCACCGGGAGCATTGGAAATGGTGAAAGCTTGCATCGGGGGAGGCATGGCTTCGGCCGTGTAGACCTCGATGTACTTGTCGAGAGTCGTCTTCATCGAGGAGAACAGGACGGCTGTTTAGAAGTCAGTCTCGAGTAGGAGGAGTCGGAAATGTAGAGCTTACGCTTAGCCTGCCATAGAGCAGCCTCAGGGATCTGCACACTGTGGACCAGAGTCTTGTCGATGGGCTTCTCCTGGAACGAGGGATGAATGTGAGTAGGCTTCTCTCCCTTACGGTCCACAATCGTGACAGTGAACGTGCCCAACTCAGGAGTCTCTCCAGCAATGACAACTTGGCCATCAAAGCCGTTCTCGTTGTCCTCGTCTTCGGCGTTGTCGACGACCAAGCTTCCGAGACCCTCGACGCCAATGTTGAAGACGATGGTTGACTTGAGGTCCTCTGCAGCATCCTCTCTCGGCACACCTCTGATTCTTGCACCCCAGGAGCCTCCATTAGAGCCATGCTCGGGGAACTTGACAAAGTCGGTGGTGATGTCAATCTGGTTGCCAGCATCGTGAATGGTCTGAGAACCACCAGTCCTGGGATCGTATGCATCCCAGCCGTAGCCGGCCATACCCTCGTGTTGCTCGCATGTGTATCTGAAGTTGTTTTGGACAGAAGCAAAGTCCTCGACCTTTGCCCACAGCAAGCCAGTAAGCACGCTCTTTGGCAATCTTGGTCTCACACCAAAGTACAAGTTAGGACGATAGGGACCCCAGAGAAGCGAATCATTGGAAGCCTTTGTGAATGGCGAAGCAACATCCTGGGCAACTGCAGTCTCGGGCAAGAGCTGCAACAATGCCACAGCGGCCGATAGTAACCACGGAGCCATGATGTTGAATTGTTGATTGCAGAAGAAAGTCTGGCGAAGCAACACGTTTCGCTGTGTCCCTGATCGTCATGGCTTCACCTTTTTGCGGGGCGAGCTTTTGGAGCACATTATCTCCGTCAACAAGTCCGAAGCATGTATAAGTACACAAATCCGTGTAAAGCGATGTCGGCGACGGCATAAAATCTGTACCAATGAGTGATTGATGATTGGCTTGGGGATTTTATGTCGCCTCTCCAACCTGTCAATTCATCTGTCTTGTGGAGTAGACTGTGTTGATTGAACTGCTGTTGTAGAAGAGTCCTTTGTGTTCTTGTTATACTTTCTCAAGAATGCCCATCCTCCGTTTGAATGCGGCATCCGGCGCGAGACTGCGTCTGGTCAGTTGGACGAAGCTTTGTGCCTATACCAATGACTAACGCTATACCAGGCCACAGCCAGACTCAGCACTCGTCGTCCTGCTATCCGAGCCACCGTTGTTGCCTCTCGACACATCCTTCGTCCTCGCCTATACACAACATCAACACCGCTACGAAATGCCTCGTCTCCCGATGTCTTTCCTTCGCTGCTCGACCAGCCTGGTATCTCCGACTACCTGAATGCTGAGCAACCCGTCGCTGCCCCCCAAACCTTGACAGAGAAGATTGTCCAGCGTCACAGTCTCGGTCTCGCCCAAGACAAGTTCGTCCAGTCTGGCGACTATGTCACCCTCTCCCCCCAGCAATGCATGACCCACGACAACTCATGGCCTGTCGCAACAAAATTCATGTCAATTGGTGCCACAAAGATCCACGATCCCAAGCAGATCGTCATGACCCTTGATCACGATGTTCAGAACAAGACGGAAAAGAACCTACAAAAGTACCGCCAGATTGAGAACTTTGCAAAAGAGCAGGGCGTCGACTTCTACCCTGCTGGTCGTGGTATTGGTCATCAGATCATGGTTGAAGAGGGATACGCCTGGCCTGGCACCCTCTGCGTCGCTTCAGACTCTCACACAAACATGTACGGTGGCATTGGCTGTCTCGGAACGCCCGTTGTCCGTACCGATGCTGCTTCCATCTGGGCTACTGGTCGTACCTGGTGGCAGATTCCCCCTGTCGCAAAGGTCACTCTCAAGGGTGTCCTTCCTGCCGGTGTCACTGGAAAGGATGTCATCGTTGCTCTGGCTGGCCTCTTCAACAACGACGAAGTCCTCAACCATGCTATCGAATTCACTGGCTCTCCTGAAACCATGCACTCTCTCCCTATCGACGACCGTCTTGCCATTGCAAACATGACCACCGAGTGGGGTGCTCTTTCTGGTCTCTTCCCCATCGACGGTGTTCTCCAAGGCTGGCTGCGCGCAAAAGCCACCGAGGCTGCTCTCTACGAGGACGCCGCCCTGACTTCATCCCAGACTGCCACTCGCTTCAACCACCAGAGGCTTGACACTCTGTTCGAGAAGCCTCTGACTGCTGACAAGAACGCCAAGTACGCAAAGGAACTCTTCCTCGATCTCGAGTCTCTCTGCCCTTACGTCTCAGGCCCCAACAGTGTCAAGGTTGCCACTCCTTTGAACGAGCTCAACGCACAAGACATCAAGGTCAACAAGGCATATCTCGTTTCCTGCACCAACAGTCGTCGTTCTGATATCGCCGCTGCCGCAAAGGTTTTCAAGGATGCAGCAGAGAAGGCTGACGGTGTCATCCCTAAGATCCCTTCTCACGTAAACTTCTACATTGCCGCTGCTTCTCTTCCTGAGCAACGCGCTGCTGAGGAACAGGGCGATTGGCAAGTTCTGCTCGATGCTGGTGCCCAGGCTCTCCCCTCTGGTTGCGGTCCCTGCATCGGTCTCGGAACGGGTCTTCTCGAACCCGGCGAAGTCGGCATTAGTGCCTCCAACCGTAACTTCAAAGGTCGAATGGGCAGTACAGATGCAAAAGCCTACCTCGCCAGTCCTGAAGTCGTAGCTGCCTCGGCTCTCCAAGGCAAGATCGCTGGCCCAGGGACCTACCAGAAGCCCGAAGGCTGGAACGGCGTCATTCGTGGTGAAGGCGATGGCGTACCCGAAGATCAACGCATGATCAGCATCGAAGATGCCCTGGACATGCTCGTCCGTCAAGCCGAAGAAGCCGTCGCCTCAGGCGAGAAGGAAGTATTGGGCGCCAGCGCAGAGACCTCTTCCTCCGACGAAGGCAAACTCACCGACATCCTCCCCGGCTTTCCCGAAAAGGTTACTGGAGAAATCGTATGGTGCAACGGTGACAACATCAACACCGACGGCATCTACCCCGGCAAATACACCTACGACGATGCCTTTTCCTCCTCTCCCGACCGCATGGCCACCGTCGTCATGGAAAACTACGACACTGAATTCGCCTCCATCGCAAAGGAAGGCGATATCCTCGTCGCAGGATTCAACTTCGGCTGCGGTAGTTCTCGCGAACAGGCCGCTACCGCCATTCTCGCAAAGAAGATCCCCATGGTGGTGGCAGGAAGCTTTGGCAACATTTTCAGCAGAAACTCAATCAACAACGCGTTGATGGGTGTCGAAGTACCCAGATTGATCCAACGCCTGAGGGAAACTTTTGACACGCCCACTGCTTCTGCTCAAGGCACAGAAGCCATCACCGAGCCCGCACAGAACAAGCAATCGCTGGACACACCGCCACCGGCACCTACCTCCACTCCCAGTCAAGAAAAGAAGTTGACAAGGAGGACAGGCTGGACGTTTACGTGGGACGTCAGACGCAGTCAAGTTGTTGTGCAAGAGGGACCTAAGGGCAAGACTTGGAGCCAGAAGGTTGGAGAACTGCCGCCGAATGTACAGGATATCATTGCTAGAGGAGGATTGGAGAAGTGGGTTGGTAAGGAGTTGGCTGCTGCCAGCAAGATCTAGAGCAGTGAGTCAAGTGTAAAAATTGAGATCTCATGGCGTTTTTGTCTTGGGTTGATCGTGAGCGATAGTCGTTATGTACAGGTTGCAAATGAGCAAGCACTGCAGAGAATTGTAACTTACATGACGTCTTGCCTTTGAATCCCTTTCTCACCATATTTGTGCTGACTTCAGAAGACCATCAACAGGAATGACTAGACTAAGCTCGAATATTGATTTTCATCTTCGAGAAAGAAAAGAAAAAGCACTCTGTCTGGGAAACAAATTGGACATCGCCGGTGTCTGACCTGTTGTACATGCTAGCCCGCGAACCGAGTATATCGTATGGCAAACAAGATATAAGAAAAGACGAGGAGGAAACAAGGCAAAGGGAGCCGCTAGTCAGGTCTGTGACCCTCTTATATCCTTGACTCCTTCCCTCGATTGCTTGAAAACTGTCTTGTACATTTTCTGACTCTATAGACACTGGGAGAGCGGTCGAGTATACTGGATCACTGACCCGGTTGTCTGGTTTCCGTGCTTATCCTTTCAATCTTGCACTCGAATGTCATCTGCATCCTCGTTGAGTCAGACTGCCAGGCTCTCAGAGTAATCTGTCTCCTCGTCATCGATGTCGAAAGTTGCATTTGATGGACTTTGCTCAATGCAGTCTGTAGTCGTTGGAACCAAGTACATAGTTCGACGGGTCTCGGTGCTCTAATGTCTGTGTCACCACTAAGAGAATTGGCTTCTCGCATCTGGGTCAAAAGTATGAGCGAAAGTCTAGTGTGCTGTGGAAGAGGATACAAGTCCAGGGGCATCATATCTAATAACCCCTGCTCTGCGCATCTAAACTCGATGAACGAGTAAACCAGGAAAGGTGCCATAAGACTCGATTTAAACATCACGAACAGACTATACAAGACAATCCACGAGCGCGACGAGTGATGGGTGTAGTAAAGATTCATCCATTACTCCATCCACTCACTTGCCTGATACCCCTTCACGTCATGCAACATACATATATTCCCAAATCCGGATTTCGTCCAACAAACAGTGGTGATGGTCTAGTGGTTAAGACGCTGCATCAAAATGTGCTTGGTGAAACAAGCCCGGTGTTATCACCATACCTCTCGGCCTATCGCGAGAATTTACTAAACCATTTCATGTCTGCTCCACTATGACAGTACTAGACTATGATCTCTCTCTTCGACAGCAATCTCTAATGCACCCTCTACCTGATCATATCTCCCAGCGCAGTCGACCAACGCCAGTTCATACGGAGTACGTACAAAATTGCGGAAGGAATACCAGTGGGCATCAATTTCATCTATGAAAACGTCCCGAGTAAGCCAGAGGGGAGAACCCATCGGGTCTACAACCCCTTGATATCTTAAAGTGTCTCTCCTCTGATCCCAATCACTGGAGCGTGCTTGTCTTGTGTGGAAGTTCAGAGGAATACGGACCTTGTCTACTTGTCTCCCTGCACTTACTTACTCTGCACTGCTCCCGACACATCTGACTATGATGCCACGATTCTTCTCTTTCGGGTGGCAAGTCCTGCCAAGGTCTTTTTGAATCTTCTGATGTGATATTTCACACATTCGATGGTGTTCAACCCTATACAGACGGATCTCCTTATATACTGCCCATGACCAGCACAAGCACAGGTCATTCCATATCACAGACATTGATCTTCTCCAATACATATCCGACAGCGTGTACCAAATCGCACTGTGAGATTTCTTCAAAGTCAAACGTACAAGAGTATGACACAAGTTACAGCCCAAGACTACTGCTCAAGCTCAAGAACATCTCTCATCATATCCAGAGCAGCAATCAACATGCCATCATGATGTTTCCTAGCCGAAAGCTGCAAAGAGATAGGCGCACCCTCGTAATCATGCTCCTCCCACAATGCACGCACATGTGCATCCAACTCGTTCCAAGGCTTCTCGTCGCCAGCAGCATAGTGCTCTGTACCCTTCTTACCCACTTTTGTAGAGGTGGGAAACGCAATGGCAGGGCAATCGAGTATATTCCAAAGGGCCGAGTATGCCAAGTACTTTGCCGTGTCGTGAGCCGCCGCGGGCCCAACGTGTAAAGGGCTGAGGATTACATCCACATCCTGGGCCGCCCAGTCTTCCGAAAAAGCAATTCTGAATGCGTCGCGCGAGACACGGAGCTTGGCTATACCGTACGCGTCTACTGGCTCGAGACCCTCCAAGTTGAATTCGGTCAGGTGGTGCAGTGGTTCTCCTGATATCTCACAGACTTGGCGGACTGAATGTCCACCATCAGGGACGTACATCTTTGAGGTCATGCCGAGTATTTCGTGTATGCTAGGGACTTTGTAAGGCTTGATCTCGACAAGCGGTGAAACCTGTAAAAATTTTTGCGCTTCCAGCAAGGCGCGAAGCACCGGAGGCTGGAGTTGGACAACGCCATCATTGAACATGATTCCGACCTTGAGACGATTGGTTTTGGAGACCTGGAGGTCAGTTCCAAGACCCTTCCATGGGAGGGGTACCACTCGAGGATCTTGGATATAGGGCTGTTGACTGAGGATGCCGTGCATGAAGAGATCAACGTCTCTCAACGACGTGCACATGGGTCCAGTTGAAGGTAGAATGTTCAATTCCGCAGGAAACGCGCCGTTCACAAATTCGCGCATGGGAAGGGTGTAGGCTGTCGGTTTGAAGCCGTAGATGCCGACGAATCCAGCGGGAACTCTGATGCTGCCTCCAATGTCTGTGCCGACACCAAGAATAGAACCACGAAGGGCTATCAAGGCTGCTTCTCCTCCTGATGAACCACCTGGAGACAAGTTGATGTTGTGGGGGTTGAGGGTACGACCGTGATAGCCATCAGTCTCGATATGCATGATGCCTTGTGGTTCTGTAGAAGGGCTCTCAGCGCAGAAACACACGATGTCATGATCAGGCTGGAAGAAAGCTTACGAGCGGTCTTGCAATAGAATACAGCACCGAGGCTACGCAGGATCGCGACCAAGAGCGAGTCTTGGGGATTATGGGCCTTTGTGGCCAGAAACCCCATGTCTGAGTCTGTGTCGGCTAGAGGAATGTGCTGTTTGACACTTATTGGCACACCGTGCAGAGGACCCATTGTCTTGCCGGTACGAGAGAAATAGTTGTCGAGCTCTTGAGCCCGCTTGAGGGCTAACTCTGGCATCCACTGCGTCAGGCAGTTGCTGATCTGGTGACATATAATGGATCTCTTGATAAACGCCTTAGCGACAGAGACGGCCGTCAACTTTCCAGCAGCAATGGCATGGGCCAGGGCGGTGGCATCGTACTGCTCGGTGATATCCAGTTCTATGTCATCGAGTATACCACATTCACGTGGTATGGGTGTGACGTCCTTCGGCGGACTTTCGATGTAATGGCGCGGGATGCGATACTCCACAGGGACTTTTGAGGCGAATTCTTCGAGAGCTAAGGCTCGCTTTTGTTCGAAGTCTGCACTGCCTGCAGGAACGGGTAGCGTTTGAATGATCGGAAGTTGTGTTATGATTGATTCCAGTCCGCCCAACGCTGTAGCGTGGATTTTGGAGGACGTCTTGCCAGGCTTGGAGTCAGCTTTGCTTGTCATGGTTGCATCGGATCATGACTCCCTGGGATCAATCTACCTTTATAGAGTAAACGAGGGATCTCTCGTCACAAATCCAGAAGATTCGTCCAAATGCAAGTGTTCCACACCTATAGCGCGCAATTGTAGATCATTGGACGACAAGCTATCAGCGCAATGAGGCTCTTCCTGATATGCAGTTGCTGAGGCGCAATTCATTTCCATTGGTCGTGCGTATGCCTCGAATCGTACTTCCATGCTCCTGTGGAGATAGAGTTTGAGCAGTATCTGGGGTCCGCAACCGAGGCTCACTATCGTAGTCAGTATGGAGGCGGGGTAAGTACGCTCCAGGGGCTGAGTGATGGTGCGGTGCGCAAATGATGCCCATTGGTCAGGAAAGAGTCAATCTCGACTTCAAGTTCGAGCGCTCGTGATACCGAGACAGTAGCGATAAGATCCCACCAACGTTGAACCTCTGGCGGTCTTGATCGTTCAAGAGCTGATAAAACGATCGCAATTACGCAATCGTCTCTGTGCTTGGCGTATCCGGCGGATGGTCAGCCTACAGGCTCATGAGTATGTGACATGGTTCTCTTCGCTAATGCCCGGTAAAGGAACATTTTTCCAGATCTTCTCCAAGTCATCCCAGTATCGCTTGATGCTCGACATGCGTAGTGCGTTCCATCGCTCCCTCACATCATTTCGCACAAGTTCAATGTGCTCGCGTGAGCACATAAAAATTCCCACAGTGTATACGGGCCAGCTTCCGAGATAAGAGCTCGACCAGGCTGCATCGTTGCGCCTTCTCCTCAGGATGGCGAGAATTTGCTCCATCTGCCAATCCGAAACGCTCGGGTGAGGCAATGTCAAGTACGAATTAGGACGTTGCGACAGATGTTCTACAAATATTGAAGCAGCAAGGATCGTGAGTCGTGCTGCATCGCTAGCTATGCAGTTGCCATAGAGCCCTTGGCCAGTCATTGTTCGAAGGCCATGCAAGAGCTCTAGCCATGCCAACCACAGAGGAGTTTCCTCCACCGCTTCGGCTAGAAGTCTTTGTCGTTCTTTGGAGGTAATTTCCACTGAGAAGCATTGTTTGATTGTTGTCATCAATTTGAGAATGCCCATATCCATGCCCAGGACTGGATTCTGCATCGAAACCGAGTCACCAAAGGCATTAGTCAATCTTCGGAGGAGACCGTCACAGACAATCCAAAACTGGGGCGAGTGTTGCCGTGTGATTTGCTCGGGCTTTGACCATTGTCCCATTGTAAGAAGAAAGACCTGAAAAGCCACGCTCTCGATCAACATCCTTCCGATGCGGCTGCACATAATGACCATGCTCGGAGAGTGGTATTCGTGTTGTAGTAGTATGGCTGCAGCATCAACATGCACCAAAGAGTCCTGAGTGGTTCCCAAACCGATGACCTTGAGAAGTTTGTCAGCAATTATCCCATCAGCTTAAGTAGCAATATCACCAACCCCGTGCAAGTAAAGCAGGATGATAGCAATGAGCATAGCACCTGATGTAGCATCAACCATACAGGTTGGCTTGGCTATCTCCCTGGACATTTCTCGCAAAGATTTTGAATAATAGTTCAAGGCGAGGTCTTGCATCCGGGGCGATTGGCCAATCAGATACAGATGGGACGCTGCGTTGGCCAGAACGGTATATCGTAGTTGTTCGCAATGAAGGACATCTTGCTGTACTTCGAGAGTGACTTGCTCGTGAAACTCACTAGAGCTTTCCGGATTCCAAAGCAGTGGCAGCAACTTGTCCATAAAATGATCTATCAAGATAGGCTCGAGGATTCCGTAATCGGTAGATTGTAGCACATCAATCGCTATATTAGTAAAACTTCTATCCGTGATCTGAGAAGACTTTGATCGGGGTAGCCAACGCCGGTCAGTCATTTGGTCATGCCTGGGCCAGGTACAAAGCCGACGACTCTGCGAACACCTGTGACAGTTAGGTCGGGTCTCGTCACACTTCTTACGACGAGCTCGACCTAGCATACGTAGCGATTGATTAGCCCCGGTTCGCGGTTCTGAAGAATCAGTTCTTACACGTCCAACAGCCGCTCTTCGCACGCAGTCGTGCGTTTTGTCTGGAGTTGTTGTTGGGTGCAGGCATGTTTGCCAGTGGCAAAGACGGATTTGGTGCAATATCTGTTACGTCCCAGTCGCGGTCCAATATTTAGTACTATGGTTTTCCAATGGGTATGTGTCCGTGAGGGGCTGATCTGAGCAACGGTTGTGTAGTGTCTGTCTGGAGAATACTCCACGACTTTGACGCTCCACATCTCGGTTGAAAGCCCCTCGTTACTTTCCAAGCATCCGTAGATCCGTTTAGACTTTTCTCGAACTCACATTGGGTCCCTATAAAGGATCCTGACCTTCTATGCTTCGGGGCGTCTGGATTTCCGACCTGATCTCTCACCTTACCTACACTTTCTTTGCATCCTCCTTATCTGTGAACGAAGCATCAATTTGCCTCGTCAACATCATAAACCCAACAAATTTCAAGGAGCATGACTTGCTCACACCAGAGTTCAAAACCTAAGCCAGGTTGATCTGTCAAGATGAGCATGCAACATGTTCGGAGACCCATCGGCATCCACAGTTGTGTCACATACATCTAGAGCTGTTGATATACAGGCATGCAAAAACAATCAGGTCCACAAACCCTATTATACCCTTTCCACCTCCATCTCTACTGATTGATGCGGGTCATCTCAAAAGATACAACATCAGTTGAGGGAGAAAAGGGAGAGACGAGAGAGGATCACCAATCTGATCACTTCCCTTCGATTCCTCCCCCATGACTTCCAAGTTTGACTACTAAGCCAGCCGTTCTCACGCATCTTTTTTTTCTTCTTTCCCACACCGTAGTCATCCAGCATGAGGTCATGGTTGATTGTGAGCGTAAGAGTGATGGTAGCGGGGGGCTGATTTTATATTTGCATCACAATCAGTAAATCTCGCAGTGATTGAGCGATCACACCTGTGTGAGCATAGCATCTCTCCACTCGTTCGTTCTAAGAAAGAAATTCCATGTAGCATCATATCGTGGGTATATAAGCCGCTTTTCACTTATCCGGACCTATATCATCTTTACACATCCACCCATGGCAGGGGCACTCGAGAAACAAGCCATCCACCATCGTTGGCACACAAGAATCGGTATCTAGAAAACAACGCGTAAGTAATGACACGCAGGACGACCAGGTCCATAAACTCGATATCCCTCCCATTCATCTCACATCGCCATTCGCTAGTTGCTTTCCTGATCGAATTCGATGTTCTGTACTGCGAACTCTCAGGGGTATGGTAGGAAGAGAGAGTGGGGATTATCGACCTGATCACTTAGCTGCCTTTCCATTCCACTTACTTGCGTCTGAAACAAGTACATCATCAAGCAAACCTCCGCAAACCATGGCTCTCCTACGTACTTTGCTTTTAGCTTGTTTTTTTCTGTTGCAAGGCATAGATTCGATGATGAGTCTGCATGCTTTTGTACTCAGCTACCATTACAGTATCTGGAAGCAGACAAGGGGGTCGAAGGAGTGTGGATCGTCAATTCTTTACTCGTTGTGTTTCTCCAAAGGCGGAGGTGTTGTGTAAAGTTCCCTTGTCCTTAGCATCTTGGATGATGTTCATTTTTTTCCCCGTGCTTGTGTCTATGCCACAGCAATACCATTGCCGTTCATGCTTCCATGCTCGTGTCCGTTGCCATTCATCACCACATCGCCATCTCCATTAGCAGCAACCGCTGCGCCTCCGCCACTAGTGCATCCAGGACAATTATGCACCACCTCGTGGCAAAAGACATCGCAGTCCACGCAAAAGTGTCTCTCGCAAGAAGGACACTCATACCTACTACTCTCACTCGCACCCTCTGCCCTTTTTTGCTGTTCCGCCCCTGCTGCATTCCCTCCCGCCTCCACGCCCTTCGGTGGCTGCGGAAACGCACTCAGGCAACCAAAACACCTCTGACTCTTCTTCTGCACTGCTCGTTGCCAAGAAACTTCATTCCACAGCAACAGCGGGAACAAATGATGGTAACTCCTCGCCAAATGCGTGGATAGAATCAGCGTCAAATCGCACGCTGGACACGTTTGCGGCAGACTGCAGACTTTTGCCGAGCAGCGGCTGCAATTGTATCCGCCGTTGGTAAGCACGCCATGACATGCACAAAGCGTTGCTTGTGGCTCCGTGTAGCGGGACGGAAAGCCCATTTGCAGGAGCGCGGATTTGGAGGTGGCGGAGGCAGAGGCAGAGGAAGAAGAAGTACGCATGACGGGGGGCGTGGTGATCGCCATGAGTAACTCGCGGTAGTGTGGTTCGTCGAGCGCGACATTGTAGCTGGACGTATCTCCTGCGTTTGTGCGCGCGCAGAGGTCGGCGCAGATGTGCATTTGGGCCGCTAGACCAATGACTGTGACTCGAAGCTTGTCTCTGACGCATGCATTGATGGTTTGGTGTATGTCGCCTGGATCTGCAGAACTGAGTGCGCCGAGTATAATCACTACTTCCCTGGTGCCGTGAGAGGGTGTGTGGTATAATGCTGCTCTGCTCATGTCCAGCGCATTTTGTAAACTTGCAGCTCCCTTTGGTTCTGTATTCCTCAGCTCTTTCAAGGCGGAGATGTGGTCGTTGGGGTTTCCACTGAGTTCGGAGATGCGGATTGCCAGCCCATCTCTCATGCCCAAGATGCCCAACTGCGAAATCGGATTCTGCTCAAAGAACTCGCGGATAAACGCCATGGTGTAGGTAAGCGTGAGCAAAAACCTGGTCGGCCTCAAATCCTTCTCCGTCATGGCCAGCGACAAATCCAACACCAGCAAACAATGCCGTATGATACCTCGTTGCAGTGGTGTCGTATCCTTTTGCAACCTCAATCTCTTTGTGGCTTCTTCCATGCCTCCCAGCACCGAAGTCAAGTTTCCATCGTCGCCCTCGTGCAAGTCCCAGTTCTTTTGTGCGCCGGCTTCCCAGCGTGCGCGGTTGCCCGAGGAAGAGCTGTCTTTTGGGGTGGCTTTTGCTTTACCCGGGTCTGAGAGGCGGGAGGGGTTTGTGGTGCGCGAGTTGCGGGTGTTGAGGTCTTCATTCGCGTCGTCGGACATGTCCATGTCGTAGTCTATGTCGTGATGCGCCATGCTTGCGTGGAGCTGTCTGTGTTGTGTGTGTGGATCTGTTGGGTCGTTCGATGGGTGTAGAAGTAGAAGGCAGATGTGTTGTGATGGTGCACGCAGGTGGAGATAGTCTTGCTGGTCGGATGTGGTCGATGCGATTTGTCGGTGTGTTTGGTGATGGCACATGTTTACGCTGATGAATAGATGTAACTTTCTCCACACTTTCACTTTTTGCGCGTCATCATACAGAAAGGCTTCACTTGGATAAACGCTTATCACACTCAGCAAGATAAATCAACAATGACCGATTATACAAGAAATTGATACACGCACAGTCTGCAATACATTACGTTTGAAAAGAGTCTCAATCAACGTGAGACATTCAAAAACTGCCATCTTCTCGTCCTCCTTCTTCTTCTGCCTGGGTATTGAGAGAAAAACAAGACATTGGATAAAAGAAAACATTGACAACGAAAGAAAAAGGAAACAAAAGTCATTAGGGTAAGGGAAGAGAACAATCCCAGCCATCAATCAATCCAACGCCGTGCTGCTTCATGATATGACAGTGAAAGAATAACAATGTGAAAGAAAAAATCCAGAGAAGGGTTGCTACTAGTCGTGCTCGCGGGTATAATTTGTCAATTAGTGTGCGGTTGTGGTTTGGTGGGGTTAGTTGTAGGTCGATGTCTCGGTCGACGAGGGAAGAGGCCAGTCGTCTTCGGTGATGCTTGACCAAAAGACCCAGATCATGATGATGGATAAGAGGGTAAAGAGTGATTCAAAGAGTCCTCCGTTGATGGCTCCATTAGTCGCATTGCAGAGGTGTACGCTGATAACGTATTGGAAGACCTGACCGATGGCGAAGAGGAGCATTGCTGCAACGAGATAGACTAGAGAGACATGTGAGTCATGTTATTGCACATTATTTGATAATACAACTTACGCATGGGCCTGACCTCGCCGAGAACCCTGACGACAATGAAGGCTTCAAGAACGAAGAAGATGCTAAGGAAGACCAGAGGGACGAGCTGATACAATGTGTAGAGGGCGTATGCACGGTTGGGAGCTACCAGCGTGTCATCCCAGTATCCAGTCCAGCTGAAACCAGTGTCGAGCGCAATATAGCCAGTACCGACAAAGAGGATAGCGGCAGAACCGAAAATCAGAGCGAGAGAGACAAAGGTTCCGTCGTCCAAGAATTGATAGCCGACGGCAGCGTTCATAAGGAGGATCCATGTGGTCGCAATGATGGCAGCAATGTGAACAGCAGAGAAGGCCTAGATTTGTTAGTCCGCAAGACAGACAGGTTTCGTATCAGTATAGACTCACCCGTCGCACGGCGCCATCAAGGGGGAACCAGCCGATGGTGAAGATTTCGCAGATTGAGATGATGATGAAGCCGAGGAGGAACAGTTGCATTTCCCTGGAAGAACAGTCAGCTTGTGTTGACAGCAATACGGCTACAGGCCAACATACCTTCTTCCAACAGCAGCGCGCTTTCTATTCGACCTCCAGATCAGGAAGAGGGCGATGAGGATGGCGAGACCGTCGATCAATATGGAGCCCAAGTTGGCGAGATATCTTCCTCCTCCCAGCGAGATGCCTTGCAGGTCGCATCCGCCAAAGCCAGCGCCGCCGCGTGATGGGGATTCATTGAAGAGCTGTCGCAAAGAGTCAATTGGGAGTGAAGGTGGTGAGGATGGAGAGGTGGTCGTACATTACACACTGGCAGTGTCGATCGCAAGCTGCCTGTGTCGCGACAAAAGTCCTATAGACACCATGTTAGACTCGAGGACTCTAGACACCGTGGAGGTGGACGGGCGTACGTGAAATTTGCCGTATTGGGTCATGTCTGGTGGGAATCAAGTGTTGGGCGACTCGTCGTGGGTCGTGTTTATTACGTGTGAGTGAGGTAGAGAGCGAGGGTCGCTGTCGAGGGCAGGGCAGAGCGAGCGAGAGAGAAGACGATGAGACGTCTTCACCGACAAGAGACAGGACGAGTCGTCGTCGAGGTTGCGCGCGGTCGACGGTCAAAGACTTCTCGCGGCTCGTTGCTGGCAGGGCTGGCACTGGCACACTGGACCGTCTGGCACTGACACTTTCGTCTCCTTTGGCTGCAACTACGGTACACGCGCCAAGCCCGAGCTAAACAGGGCGCTCCAAACAGGCTTTTGCTCTCACCAAAGTGGTCAAAGTGATGGCATGAACTGGTTTCGCCATGCTTAGCACCCCGAGCAACCCGCAGCTAGCTGCACCACTAGCACTCACATCTCCCGCAACCCGCCAAAGTGAAGCCTCTGAAGCCTCATCTCTCCTGCCATCTCGCTGTTCATCTGTCTTTATCGACATCCAAATCTGCGGTACAAGGCCGTTTCCTGTTGCTCCCGCGAACATACCCCAAGCAACCATCTGACTTGTACGTCAGTCGCGACGGCCCATCTCAAACGTCTTTTGCTCTTGTATCTTTTGTGACTTGCTGTGACCTGGGTGGCTGGTCAGCTAACAACGGGGAAGGCCAAGCTTCTTCATCCCGCCCTCCCGCTTGCATACAGACTCCACCACCGAGTCACACGCCAATCACAGAGCTCTAGACTTTTAACCGCTCGACGCAGCTTGAGATGAACCTCATCAACCCCCTTGCAACTCATCCCTCTCTCTACATCCTTCTTGCAGACAATGTCTCTGCTGTACTCCGTATGCATCCATTCAAAGACAATAAACCACAGTCATCTCAGCTTTCGATCAAAATCTCCATAACCCCATACAAACACCGCATCCACGGCACAGACACGAATCAATAAAACACATGCTTTCCCAACCACCTGCTTTTCCGTCCTTGATCGCTCCCGCCTTATTTCTGCTTCTACTCAACCAACACTATCCCCTCCTTCCGTGTAACTCTGTTTTTCTCTTTGCATGCATGTCCTTGTTCCTGCATACGTCGAGGCTGATGAGCTTTCCCGCCATCTCGGAACCAGCGTCTGCTGCCTTTGCATGAACGCAATTTCCCCTGTCAGCACAAAGTCAGTTCGTGATGTGAGCCAACCATCTCTCTTGTCTTCCGAAACTTTATTGCCGAGCGAACGAGTGCTTGCATCTCTTGATACAAATGGCTGTATCGTGCAGATCCAAGGAGGTAGATTCATGTGAATGGTCTGCTACCGATATGCGCATCAATTCGAAGAACTCTTGCGCAACTTGTCCAAAACTCCCGCGATCATGATTGCTTTCTCCTCGCCATAGTGTCCAGTGACTAGTTGAACACCCACTGGCATGCCTTCCACCAAGTCAATATCATATTGCGCGTGATTGAATTCATCGCTTTTGTTCTTTGGCGTGTAGTCCTGCCATCCAGCACAAGCTTCAACACTATCCAACTCCCTGTCTGCAACCACTCCAGTCGGCACTGCCAATGCAGAATAGTCGAGCAGATTCCAATGAGCACTGTAGCCCACATACTGATTGCTGACGACCCACTGCTTAGGCTTATAGCCCACCCAAGGCAACACAGGTGCAATGATAGCGTCGACACCTGACTCGAGCATTTTTTCAGCATACATTTGTTTGTACTCTAGTATATTGCGAGCCAGCGCTTGTCTTTGTGGAATATCGAGTTTATCTTCGGGTTTTCCTACTAGCATACCTTCGATGAGCGGTTGTGGAGGATCTGAGAGGTTTCCGGCGGCTGCGCAGCCTTCGCCTCCATCAGCCAGTATAGCGGGTTCCCAGAGATCGTAGTAGGATGTTGACTGTGAAGCAGCGTCCCAGTCGATACACTCGTGGCCTGCATCGGCGAAGAGTTGGCGGACTCGTTGCATTGCGCGCTGGATAGGGGGTTGAGGAAGCACATAGCCATCGTCATGGATGAAGCCGAGTCTGAGCTTTTTGCCAGCAGGAAGTCTGGTAAGCTCTGTCCGCCAGGGGATTGGGGGGATGCTGGGGTCGATTTGCCACGGGTCGCTCGAGCAGTAGGCTTCCATGTATGTCTTGAGTGACTCTAGAGACCAGGTCAAAGGTCCGGCGACAGAAGGAATCAGATACTCCTGGTGGTTAGCTGCTCTGCGCCATGAAACTCTGTAAGCCGAAGGGCAAAGACCATAGATGCCTTGCAGAACAGCTGGAATGCGGATTGAACCACCGATATCAGTACCGATGCCAATGACTGAACCTTTCCCACCCACCAAAGCGCCCTCACCACCTGACGAGCCACCGGATACAAGTCCAGAGTGCAAAGAGTTGACGCTCTGTCCAAAGACATGGTTATAACTATCCGACATCATCATACTCTGCGGAACGTTGGTCTTGACATACAACACAGCTCCAAGCCTCACAGCCTGCGCAATAGTGGAAACACTGTGCTGCTCAACAGGCTTAAAGCACAAGCCTGCCCAGCCAACACAAGCATCATAACCCTCAACCTCGCAGCAATCCTTGAGCGAGATCGGCAGACCGTGGAGTGGACCAGCTGTCTTTCCAGTCTTCGCAAACTCCTCATCTAGTCTTTCTGCCGTCTCCAGAGCATCTCCAAACATGAGTTCAGTGCAACATTTGGTTAATTGCTGTAACACGGCAGCTCGTTTGCAAAATGCAGTGACCACTTTGACAGCTGTAAGCTCTCCGGACTGAAGCTTCGGGATCAAAATTGATGCATCGGTGTTGGTGATTTCCAGTTCTTGACCACTCAGAATACCACAAGATTCGACAATTGGAATGGATGATTTGTAATCTGTAGGTAGTGGGTTCAGACGCCAGGTGAACGGGATGTTGCCGGCTTGAAGCTCGCGCTTGAAGTGGCAGATGTCTTGCCAGGAGGACATGATAATGGGATCTGTCTGTAGAATGAAGTAGGAACGGCTGATAAGGCGAGGAAGAAGAGAGGAGGTTGGAAGAGGATGTATATGGAAAGATCCTCTTATCAATCTAAAGAGGGTGTCGAACGATCGGTCCACTTTAGACGTCATACGTCGGTTTTATGTATTGGTGCATAAGATTATGCAAAGAGATCTGGGAGGTTCATGAAGTATGCAAGTATATGAATCAAAGTAGAAGACTAAATCTGGTATAGTACAGAGAAGCTGGACATAAGAAAAACCTCGTCGTTGACGATCACCTTATGATCGTGGTCTGTTCCGCCCGGCTGAGGACGTGATGGTGTTTCGTGATCTGATCCGTGATGTGATTTAGAGAACATCGCCAATAATGGGAGCAACGATGCCATCAACGTTCTTGACGACAGTGTTGACGCCGGTGGAGAGGTCACGCTCGATCTTGCCGATGAGGGGGTTGGTAACGCCGGTGAGGAGGTCGCTGACGCCTCCGACAAGGCCGCCAGAGGTAAGTCCATCAACGGTTTCACCAACACCACCAAGTCCAGAGCCGATCTCGCTGTCGAGGATAGGCGAGCGCTTGACAACACCGCCAACAAGGTCGCTGACGGCTGCGGGAATGCCGCCCTGAGCAACACCACCGACGAGCTCACCAACAGTGTGGGTAACACCACCAACAAGAGGGTTGCCGACGACAGCGTCGAGGAGAGGAGAACGCTTGGAGTTCTCAACGTGCTGGCCGAGACCGTTTGCGACACCACCGGTGCCAGTCAGGGTTGTAGAGACACCTCCGACAATGCCACCAATACCGTCGACGACTGATCCAACGCCGTCAACTGTAGTACCAGCGCTGTTGACAGTAGGATGAACACCTCCAAGAACCTGACGCTTGAGGACGTTCTCCCCAGCGGCATTCTGGCCGACACCGTTGACTGTACCACCAACACCACCAAGGGTGATGCCAACGCCACCGACAATGCCGCCGACGCCGTCAACAACCGATCCAACTCCATCCACTGATGTGCCGGCGTTGTTAACAATAGGGTGGACTCCTCCGAGAACCTGACGCTTTGCGTTCTCAACGTGCTGGCCGAGACCGTTAACGACACCGCCGGTGCCAGTCAAGGTTGTAGAGACACCTCCGACAATGCCACCGACACCGTCAACCACTGTGCCAACACCATTCACTGTAGTACCAGCCGAGTTCACAATGGGGTGGACACCTCCGAGGACCTGACGCTTGGAGTTCTCGATGTTCTTGCCAGCACCGTTGGCGACGTGACCAGTACCAGTGAGAGTGGTCGAGACACCACCCACGATGCCACCGACACCGTCGACAACAGTACCAACGCCGTCGACTGTAGTGCCAGCCGACTGGACAGTAGGATGGACTCCGGAGCCAACGCCTCCGAGAACGCTTCCAGAGGAGCCAATGGGCATGGCCGAGACCATGGTGGCCGAGAGAATGGCAGTAGCAATAGCCTGAGTGAAACGCATGATTGTTGATTCGTAAAGATCTGGGGTTTGGGGATAGAGATTTGAAGAAGAGGCCCGTAAAGAGTGGAAGCCTTGGAGAAGAAAGTGATGCTTGATGAGAGAGTGTGAAGGAGTTGATGCTGAGATGGGTTGATGAATGGTCGACGCCCTCGTATATTATATATTCATCTCGACATGGCGATCACTAGTGTTTGCTCAAGACCTCCTGAGTCCCTATTTCGACTTGATTGGGATGGTCCCAAGTGACTGGTCCGTGACAGATGCTGCTCGAGGCCAGCTACAATCAAGGGACTACCTGGCGAGTCATTGTCTGGGGAAGGTGTGTAGAAGGCTGCGGCTGTTGAAGTTGCCCATTGGCTGTAGGTGTCGTGGAGGACAATCGAGTCAAATAGATGTGAGTACTGACCGCTGATCCCCATTTAAAATATAGGTGGATGCTTGTTGTCGATCAGTAAAAGCTTGGTATTTCCACGTGAGCAAGTACCGGTCGACCGTGAAACATTGAGAGAGACGAGTCAGATGCAATGTTCATCTGTATGGCAGCGTGGGTGACGTTGGAAGAGCGAGAGAGAGAGAGAGAGAGAGAGAGAGAGAGCAGTGACGGGAGGATCACCGATATGTCCGCGACTGCAAATCAATGGATGTCAGTTGCAAGGTCTCTTGTTTGATGATGTCTGCTTGATAGATTGAATGTCAAATAGATGGCAAACCGACAAAGCTGGGCACACTCGTGCACAGACGGCGAGTGTGATCAATCGGCAAGGAGTCCGACTTTGACTTAGCACCTTCCATCTTCACGACATCGCACCACGCGCTTGGCTTCGTGATGCAATTGACACTGACAATCAAACTGAAACAAAGCAGGCCGAACGAAAGAGACTTGACTCTTGCCTACGGTCGTAAAGAAGCCAGAAAGGGTTGAAGAGCTCAAAGAGGTGTGCCAATCTGGGGGTGCAGCGCATTCATCTCCGGACAATGCAGATCTCTGGGCAGATCCGACTCTAGAAGATATGTCTATTGAATCAGGGTCAGACCATCCTTTTGTCGGATTGTCACACCAAGAGGAAATACTAGGGAGAAGTGCACCGCGGCCCCATCAAGAGCTGTCTTGTGATTCAAGCATTGCAGTAGACAAAAGTCTCTTGAGTCGTTGTAGTTTGGTATGGTCAACAAGCAAGAGTACCTACTCTGCCGCTTGCGGTGCGAAGATGGCTGGTGCATACCACGAGCTCTAATAGAGTGTTGATCGACAACCCCAGAGTTGCACAGTGACACAGGGTCAGAGATCGTAGGCGGACATAGCTTGATCTGGATGTTCTTGTTATCAAACGCTCTGCTCTTGGACATGCAAGCAGCCAATGGACTACAGCGGATCAAAGGATCTCTGTGCTCTAAGAAGCTCGAGTCATTGTCACAGAGCACGCTTTGAGCTCGAGACCGGTCTCGCAGTAATGGTCCATCATGGAAAACTGTAGTCAACAACAGATTTGGGTTCTCCGTTACCTAGGTAGATATCTCTGTCAATCAAATTTTCACTACGCAACATCGAGGGAGCAATATATTCTTCAACGCAATATAGCAACTACTTGCTTATTCTGGCAAGATGAACAAGGGACAACATGTCAAGAGTGTCAACTATAGTGGCTCGTATGAGAAGCACTTCCGACGATCCGTCTCATGGATTAGCATATCAATCATGCCATCGGAAGCTGCTCCTCTCACACAGATCCGTCATACACGCACATCCTCTTTTATGCTTCTCCTGGCCGTTCCTTGCACGACGACTGTGAAACAAACGGTGTAGTAGTTAAGAAACTTCATTGCTATGCTTTTACCCATATTCATACCTGTTCGCCAAACACAACAACGCTACATACATTCTATTATTCCACCTATCGAAATGCTTTGTCCTTGTGACCACGCGTTCGACTATCTCCGGCATTACTCGTGAGAGCTCAATTAACGGCTGAGCCCGGATGAGATGATCAAGATGCTACGTAAAAATCTCCCAACTTATCAGGGTGCCGTTCAACCAGCTGCCCAAGATTGGCAGCAATGTAGATCGAGAGTCAGAATTGGAAAGGTTGCAAGAGATTGGGGTCGTTAGGTCCTTGCGAGGTCCATGATTTACTCCATTGACTTGATATCCTTTGCGACTGTGAATGATGCATCGGTGTTGGCCTTGATGTCCTCGACGGTGACACCCTCAGCCAGCTCGGTAAGGGTAAGGCCGCCGTCCTTGCGATCAACCTGGAAGACACACATGTCGGTAATAATGGTGCTGACGACACGGGCTCCAGTAAGAGGCAGCGAGCATTCTTGAACGACCTTGGGCTTGCCGTACTTGTCGACGTGGTCGGTCAAGCAAACAATCTTGGTCTGCTCAGGGTTGGACACCAGGTCCATGGCACCTCCCATACCCTTGACGACCTTACCGGGAATCATGTAGTTGGCCAAATCTCCGTTGGCGCTGACTTGCAGGGCTCCAAGGATAGAGACATCGACGTGTCCACCACGGATCATAGCGAAAGACTCGGCTGAGTCGAAAGTGGCACCACCAGGAACCATGGTGACTGTCTCCTTTCCAGCGTTGATGAGATCGGCGTCGACCTCCTCCTCAAGAGGGTAAGGACCAAGACCGAGAAGACCGTTCTCAGACTGAATCCAGACCTTGACATCAGGGTTGAGGAATGATGGAGCCAAAGTTGGCATACCAACTCCAAGGTTGACGTACATGCCGTTGTGCAATTCCTTTGAGGCGCGCTTGGCGATTCTCTCTCTTCTGACCAGGGCGGGTGACTTCTCCTTAGCAGGAACAGACTCGGTCGTGATCTCCTCTGAAGGACGGGTCATTCTGGCCTCAATGCCCTTCTCGGCTGTGGCCTTGATGATACGATCGACGTAGATACCGGGGAGGTGGACATCGTCAGGGTGGATTGAGCCTACGGGAACGATTTCTTCGGCTTCGACGATGGACATTTTGGCGGCCTTTGCGACGAGAACACCAAATGCTTGAGTGGTGTAGCTGATACAAATGTCAGATCTTGAGTCACCCATTTGTGATGTCTCAAACTTACCGGAAGCGACAGTTACCAGCCTCGTCAACCTTCCATGCTCTCAAAACACCAACGTCACCCTTGATTGCGCGCTCCATGTTGTAGGTCTTGCCGTCGAAAACGCGAGTCTCGCGAGGAGTACCGGCCTCGAGTACAGACAGCTCTGAGGAGCCCTCGGCGGGAGGACCAAATCTGACAGGAATGTCACCAGTCATGATAGCGGTGTTGACACCGGTGGGTGTGAAGAAAGCCGGGATGCCTGCACCTCCAGCTCTGATTCTCTCTGCGAGAGTACCTTGTGGGCACAACTCAATGCCGATATCTCCGGAGAGATACTTCTTCTCGAGCACCTTGTTACCACCCAGGTACGAGATGATCAGCTTGGTGACCTGACCAGACTTGACCAGAGAAGCAAGACCGCCATCTCCCACACCAGCGTTGTTGGAGACTGCCGTCAAGTTGGTGACCTCGCCGGGTCCTCTTTTCGCAATTGCTTGGATGATTGTTTCTGCCAAAAACTGTTAGGCTGTGCTTATGCCTTTCCTGGCCATGAGAAAGACCCACCTGCAACACCGCAAAGACCGAAACCGGAACTCAGGATGGTGGAGCCGGACTTGATGTCTGCTACTGCATCCTCTGCGCTCTTGTACACCTTTGAGTTACCAACAATCTTGGTTGGGGCATGCGCATCGCTAGCGATAGGATCCTTCTTGGGAATTGCGGCAGCACTGCTTCCGAATCGCCATCCAATTGTGGTGTTGGTTCCACTGACTCTGTTGACAAGTGCAGCACGAGGCACTCGCGAACCGACTCTAAGCACGACATTGATGCGCGAGCTGACCGCCAGTGACGAGACCGAGCGGGAGAGGGAGGCCATTGTGTTGCTCGAGGAGGATGATTAGGATATGTATGATAAGAAAGATAAAGAAGACACTCCAAAAGATCGAGCTTCAGGAAAGCTTCGGTTATCGAGAAGCGGATGTATGGAAGGAGAGACGATTGCCCGAATTATGATGCATCCCCGGCCGGCACGGCAAAATGTTTTGTAGAGACATGCGATTCACGTATGACGTTGGCAACTGCCCACGAGTCGCTGTGTCATTGGTAAAGAACTCGGACATTTCTCGAGTATCGAGTACATAACACGTCCCGAACGGCAAGCTCATTTACTTTTGTTCGGCAACTCTGTTAATCGGCCCGCGGAGGAAAGGAAGCTTCGCACTCCGGAGTGACAGATCGACTTCCCCGAGCGGCCAGAAGTCGTGACTACCAGGGTCATTCCAATAACCACACTTGAAAGAGCATTATTCTGTCTTCTATGCCACAACATGAACTCGACTTGTGTCTGGCAGGGTAGAATGAGTCTTCACTAGAGCCTGATCGTAAGTGT
This sequence comes from Aureobasidium namibiae CBS 147.97, assembly GCF_000721765.1. Classification (NCBI taxonomy): domain Eukaryota; kingdom Fungi; phylum Ascomycota; class Dothideomycetes; order Dothideales; family Saccotheciaceae; genus Aureobasidium; species Aureobasidium namibiae. The sequence goes on along the minus strand of NW_013581183.1, from coordinate 53,533 downwards.
TCATCCAGCTTTGAGTCTTCCTCGCAATTGCCGAGGTAGCCTCATCACGGTACATCCGAAAACACAACACGTGCTTGTACGATATTGATATCACTAGATCAATCCATGCGACTTGTCAACACAGTGTCGCTATCCACGCAGAGCAGGAGGCAAAATAGTGATCAGAAAAATCAGATATAGAATAGTATATAGTGGTTCGGGACTGCTATTCAGCAAAATGAAAGCTTGTTAATCGTAATAGAACCAAGACGCAATCCGCAAACTATGTACATTGCCTAAATGCTTAAATCCACCACCATCTGTTGTTACTGCCACAGAACGGAGGGGCACAAGCAGGTCCATCCTTGGCAAGGTCCTTTCCTCTCAACTCACAACCATCACAGTTGTAGAATTGAGGAGCAGCCGCATCTGTAGGCTCAACGACAATCATGACAGGGTAGCAGTACTTTGACACAGTGGAGATGATGTGAGTCTCTCCACCCCAGGGGTTGTTGCTCGCAGTGCACAGATCGAAAACATAGCGGTTGTCAGGGCCATGAGCGAGGGCTTGGTCACCTCTGACGGAGCCATAAAGGCCATTGTCGTTGTCAATTGTAACGATGTTCCAGAGATCATTGAAGTCATCAACCTTGGGTACGTTGGCGGACTCATCATTGCCTGCTGCTGTGTAGCTGATCAGGTCGCCGTACCCTGTTGACTCGAAAAGACCCTTGGGAGGTGGGTGTGTGTAGACTCTCTGGCCGTGCTCCTGGAGAATTCCCATCCACATCTGGGTCGCCTGGCCGCCAACAGTGGGCCCCGAGAAGATGGTTGTGTCTCTTCCGGCGCAGTTGGTGTCCCAAGGAGGGCAGGTTGCAGTGGTGCTGTTGCCATTGAGTTCTGCAATGAACATGCCGTTCCAGGCGACCACGGGAACATCGTTGTAACGATCGTCACTAGAACGCATCTTGAGGGTGAAAGCTTGAGCCTCGACCATGGTGGTGAACATAGCAGCAGCTGCTGCGGCAATGGATGCTGTCTTCATGATAGAGATTGGCGTATAAGAGAAGTGAATGTGGTATAGGTGATCGTCAAGAGTATTTGTATGAGAAACTCGAGTTGATATCGATCGAAAGTCCCAGCATGTTTCGAAGTACTGTCTTATACCTCTTAAAAATCAGGATCCCAACAGATCATTAGGCGAGCGAGATCAATCGTCAGGCAACACTTTTTCGAAAATGTAAAGAGATGCAAGATGTTGTTATTCTTGGACACGGAAAGGAAGAAATTAGTGCTTGGCATGCATCTTGGTGGAGAAATCTTGAAGGTTAGGTGCCACTTGACGTCGTTACAATCCTTCGACTCTCGTAATATCTATATTTCGCTGCTAGGTGACTCGTTAGCGAGGGTTTGTTTTCGCAGAGGGGCTGCGCGTGACAAGAGAATAGTCAACAAACCCGACGTGAATGCAAATACTTCGCGATCAATCGTATAGGTAGAGCTTGGCAATGCGAAGAACATCACTATGTGCATGGGACCGCTTCAGTCATTGTAAAATTCTCGCTAGACGGCGAATAGTCTTCTGATTGAATCGTCAGGTCTGATTTGAGAAACCTCCGGCATCTTGCTCGAACGGCCAGTCAGAAGGGAGTGGAAAGTCAAGGACGGGATGCGAGCTAGATGTATCCATTCTATCCAGATCAACCACGATCATGCAACATAGAAAGACTATCGTCTCTGTTCGGCATCGAGTTTGCCGCTTGACTGCAATATGAAAGAGTATGGAAGAGCAAGCTCTGCCATCTTAATGCATCAAACAAGGCGACGCACTTAGTACCAGACGAGCAGCAAACATAGCTGCTATATCAAGCGAGCCGTATACCCAAAAGTGCCAGACCCAACGCCATCAACCATAGCGACATGTCCAACGAGACGCTCACAGAGGCAATTGAGAACGATGCCGCATCCACCAATCCATACATCCGAGGCCTCTGCGATGATATGTGCGACCACTTACTGATGCTCGCTGAGGTATATCAATCTCAGGCAATCGACAGGGAGCTCGAGAACAAGTTTCCAGGATATGCCAAAGGCGACCACGAAGCTAGCGAGATCTTCGGAATTTGTGCCGATGCGCTGAGTGCTATGATTGACACACTTACGGAAGTTGAAGACGGATCACAAGGAGTTCCACGTAGGGTGCTGTTGCCGTGCTGCTGCGAGATGTCTCTAACCTGCTTCCAGAACCCAGAAGGTTCGGAATCGATGACGAGCTGACCACGCCAGGAAGTATCGCGAGAGCACACACCCATCACCTCCTCACCACTCGCGACTACGTGGGACGATTCAGCATGACGGAGGAAGAAACTAGAAGCATGGATGTCAGAGAGTGCAAACAACGCATGACGGACGCTACAGAGTTATATCGGGAGATGCAGTATGAAGCACGCGACCTCTGCGAGAACTACCTCGAGCTGCTACACAGAGCAGGCTATGATGGAGATGTGTTCGCAGATGATGTTCGATCATCTCTTCCAAGTGGTCTCCGGATGCCTCGGGTTGAGCAGGCGCAAGAGGATGATGCCATAAGTAGTGGTGTTGATGAGAGATATTGAACAGGCAGGATTAGCTGCTGACAAATGTCTGGTCAGAGAGGCATGAGGTACGAGGTCTTCTCAAATATGCGCTGGTGTTATTCATTGGGGCAGATTAGCCAGGACAGTCGTTGCTGAGAGTGGAGACGGAGGAAAGCGATTTCAGCAGGCGGGAAGATGCTTTGATGTTTGCTGGCTGTCATGTTGGCAAGGCGCCTTTCACAAGAGGCACGATAATGCTTGCAGCTCGTTGTTCATTCAGGAAGATATGGTGCCTTTTCAACCTTATACTCTTTGAAGATGCTCGTTTGGTTGGTAACTGTGTCGGAGTCCGAGTCTCCTGTAGATCCCTCTGCCCAAGCGGGCTGTCAGTGCACTAAAATGCATCACCATGATGTCATCAGACTTCTTCTTTCCAACCACTTTTGCAGCATGAGAACATCCGTTTCAAACAGCACTGCTAGGTAAACAAGTCAATCCCCAGTCTCAAATGTATCAGAATAGCCATGGTGACACTGGAAACCTTTGTTCTACGCATGTGGACGAGATATTCTTACCATGATCTCTGCACTTCGAGTTGCATTCCCGCGGACGCATCTCCGCTTGTTAGACTCCGGCACGGCGTTTAGAAGATCTCTCTCGATCTTGTCAGTTCATTTGCCAAATGTGGTACCTGATGTTCATGCGGCTCGGTGAGGCTCCATACGATCTACAATTACCAGATTCGAGCACAGTGCTATCGACGTTCTTGGACAGTCAACAGTGCGAATTGAGTTAGGCAACCCAGCATGCAGAGTCCTATTTGAGGTTTTGCGTGCAAAGTACTGACCTCAGGATATGCTTGATCTTCGAGATCACCCTTTGGTCAGCAGAGGAGAGGAGAGTATAAGTATAAGCGGACGTGAGGGACATGAATATTTTCCGCTTCCTCTTCCTCTTCCGCTCTAAGCAACAACGCATACACTTTGGGTAATCGACCCCAGAAAAGGCTATTCCTATACTACCAACCACCATTGAAGAAGCCTTATCCCAAATCTCCAAGACTCCGCCCTCGAAGCATCACCAATCATGCGTTTCTCCCTCGCTATCGCCGCAACTTTCATCTCCCTCGCTGTGGCACTACCGACCAAACGCGAGCTAGTAGCCCCCTTCAACAACGACGCAGGCGAAGGTCTAATTCCTTCCATTGGCCAAACAGTCGATGGACTGTTCACCGCCGGCGGCGAATTAGTTTCGGGATTTGTGAAAGCAGGCGGCGACGACGACGACTCTGAGAACACCAAAAGAGAGCTAGTTGCTCCTTTCAACAATGATGCTGGTGAAGGCCTGATTCCTTCTGTTGGTCAAGCGGTTGATGGGCTTTTCACCGCAGGTGGCGAAACCATCTCCGGAGCAGTCAAGGCAGGCGATGACTCTGAAGATGTTAGCAAGCGTGAGCTCGTTGCTCCTTTCAACAATGATGCTGGAGAGGGTCTTATTCCTTCTATTGGCCAGGCAGTGGATGGACTGTTCACTGTAGGCGGCGGAGCTGTCTCGGAAGCTGTGAAGGCGGGTGGTGACTCTGGCTCAGAGTAAATATATCTTGTCTCAGCTTCCTGATGCCCAAAGGTCTGGTGCTTGGAAGGTGTTCGACAGTATGGTCGATTGATCAATTTGCAGACCAATTCCATTATCCGATCCTATACGCCGCTTATGCGAAATAGCTATAACCTAACTACTACTACCTTCCCTACTGCTTTACGACTATGTAGCTCTAGATTAACATCCTTCTGTATTCAAACCCACTCGCTGCTTAGCCTCAAATCCATTCCCTAATCCGTTTGACCCTCTCTGTAGCTCGTTACAATCTCGAATCATATACATACACTAGATCTGCTCTTTTGGCTCGTCCTCTCCGACAATAGTGTCATCCGAAGAAGCGTGGGTCATGCTAGGGAGCTTAGCCTCAGCCTCCGCAGCCCTCTTTGCCTTTCTCGCGACTTGCCAGTTGGCAGCAGTACCAAACGCGATACCAGGGTGAACAAGAGTCATTGCAACAACGGCAACAATGATTATTGGTCCTTCGGACCCCATAAACATTGGTTCATCGCTAGCGAGATCTCCGCTGAAGCCATCCTGGAGTTCGGCAACACTGAAGGCACAGCGGATAAAGATTGTGACGGCCGCGAGAGCAAGAGCATATGGCAACAGACGAAACATCTTGCGCTGTCTCAAATTGAAGAAGTCAAAGTCGAGATCGGCCTCTCTGGCCTTGAATGCTCTGTAGGCGAACTCCAGGCTGAGGAACATGAAGAGGGCGAGGCTGACAACTTGGAAGGCAAGACCGGCAATCATAACATTCACTCCGACATCGGTAGGGTCAGTCTTGCTGTCCGTGGCAGCCAGAGCACGTCCAACAGCTTGCAGGAGCATACTAAGAAAGTCGCAGGCGATGAACGTGAAAGTGTAGAACCATCATCCACACCAACCAGATACCTAATCGCAGCGAGCTTTGCGGCCATAGTCTTCGCTCTCCGGAACATAGCCACTCGATGGAATCGAGTCATCCTGTACGTCAGTTTATGGTGAGTTGCCTGTGCAATGCAAATCAGAATCGTGGATTTGTTTCTTTTTGACGACACCGAGCAAAAACGTCGTCATTTGTCTAGGGTTAACGATCAGTCTTTTGGTCGATTGGGTCGTCAACAGCTACAAGGCCAGTATGGTTGCAGATTTTTGTGCGGGTGCCTGACAAACACCACAACATCAGCCTCATGTGGCCTTACTCAGTATAAGGAAACGGCACACCAGAAGCTCTCCCGCGATCGCGAACAGTTAAGCATAATCCCCGAACTAGTCCCAAAAGTAGATTGTCGCGTCTCGAATCTGATCTGTCAAGATTGATGACCTAGGACCAGCGATTGGTTCATCGAGGATGAGTATTGTGAGGTGTCCGTCAACCGTTTCGTGTGGAAGTCTAGGAGATGTTGCAATAACGCAACTTGTCGAATTCCTTCCGGATTCTACAGTTGATGGAAGGCGCTCAACGTATCGTAGGTATACTATGCATGTGTTGTTAAGTCATCGAGAGAGCGATTGTTTTCCCCGTCGCCCATCTGCAGATTCGGGTACCCTCTGTACACCCCACGGTTTCTGCAGATTGTGTGCACACGACTCCTGGCTCCTCCAGGATCCTGCAAACTTGCAGTCAGTACCCTTCGCTCTCGTAACCGTATACGAGAGCTTGCTCCTTTTCCAGACTTGAGTTTGCGCATTGCGGAAAGCTTTGCTATCAGGATCAAACTCTCTAGGCATGCTCGTTGATGGTACCGTTGCCTGGAGATGCGGCATTTCGAAGAGTGGCAGCCGGATATACCGTTGCGTCAATCTCCGGAGCTTGAATAATACCCCTCTTGATAAGCTGCCCTCTGGACTTTGCTTGCTCGACAACTTGATCAAGTTCCATTTCACCAATTTAAGCGATACTGCGACTTTTGCGGAAATGGCAGCAGCCATCTCCTCCTTCTTCAGACAATCAACCTGGATCCCCTATCCTGAACTGACCGAGAAGAATCTACCTAACCAAGCTGGTCGCGTGTTCATCGTCACTGGCGGCTATGCGGGTATCGGCTACGAACTGAGCAAGATTCTCTACCAGCATGATGGTACCGTGTATATCGCTGGCCGCTCGCAAGAGAAAGGAAACAAAGCGATTTCGTCGATCCGTGAGGCTGTACCCAACTCAAAGGGCAAGCTCGAGTTTATGCACATTGACTTGGCTGATTTGACCACCATCAAGCCTGGCGTTGAGAAGTTTTTGTCTCGAGAGTCAAGACTGGATGTTTTGACAAACAATGCTGGTGTATGTGTAGTCATGTCTGGTTGTCGCGCTTCAAAATGCTGATGGAGAGCACAGGTCATGACCCCACCGAAGGGATCGAAGACCGCTCAAGACTATGAGCTTCAGATGGGAACCAACGTGCTTGGATCCTTCTTGCTTACCAGACTCTTGCTTCCCATCATCGAGAAGACAGCGAAGTCTTCGCCTGCAGGATCAACACGAGTCACTTTTGCTGGCTCTCTCGCTGTCGATCTTATGTCTCCAAAGGGTGGTGTATCTTGGACAGACGGCAAACCCACAGTTCATTTGTCGCAAGAGGCCAACTATGGCCAGTCCAAAGCCGGAAATGCTCTTCTCGCCAGCGCTCTGCGCCGCCGCTGTAAAGACTCCGGCGTCATCTCCAATGCATGGAATCCTGGCAATCTCAAGTCTGAGTTGCAAAGACATATGCCCAGTGTACAAGCCATGTTTGTCAACATGATCGTTTACCCAGTCCAGAACGGCGCTTATACAGAGCTTTTTGCTGGTTGGGGTGAGGAAGCCGGGCGTCCTGAGAACGGGGGCAAGTTCATCATTCCGTGGGGTCGTTTTGGTCCTGTGCGTGGGGATGTCGCTGATGCAATGGAGAATGGAGGCGACGAAAAGCTGTGGGAGTGGTGTGAGAAGGCTTCTGCGCAGTATGCTTGATCTCTGACAAGGTTGAAGCGCTGATCCAGGACCGTGTAATGTGTAACGGAGTTCAGGTTGATGGAATTGTTTGTTGACCCTCAAAGGCTCATCTCCTTGTCACAATCGCTCCTTCTCCAGTGAGATGCGCTGACAGATCGCTGTTCCTGGCCTTCAATGGGCTAGACAATTTATGGCTCTATTCCTGTTTGATCTTGCTACAATACAACACGCCAATACCTTCATCACGTCTGGCAGGCCGCAATTGTTCTGATATGCATTGTGTTTTCATTTCTGTGCGGAAATCCAGTGTCATGCAAAGACGGAACAGTACCGATCATAGTTCTTTCCACGTGGCTCGCAGCATTGCCCTTCTATCCCTGTGCAAGCGCTCCTTCTTTGAACGTTTAGCAAATACAAGCAAGTTCTCCTGCCCTGTCCCCATGTACCCCACCTGAACTGGTATCGAAGTCATGCATCGTTCTCATCGCATATCTCTTAGACGGACCAGCCTGGCTAACCTTTCCACCAAGGCAGCAAATCTCTCCTCTCTAGCTGTCTGAGCTGAAGTCATAAAAGCCAAATCGTCCTCATCAAGGTACAGTTCTGCATGTTTGTACCGCTTTGGTTCTGATGTGGTATTGCCGATTCTGCTAGGTGGAGGCATGGAATAGCGGCTCGAAACGGTATCTTGAAAGTCGTTTGGCAGTGGTCGTTTGCGTGAATTGTCCAAGGTAGCGGGAGTAGCTCTTGTCGCCGACTCGAGAAGTGCAGCCATACTCTGATTGCTGGCTCCTGCAGTGGCGGCGCTGGGAGTATCGAGTCCTGGCGGCGAACCAAAGTCGGCTACTCCGTTACCATCAGCGCCATCATCAATAGGTGGGTACACCCTCTCAGCACCAGAAACACTTCTCGCACTCATCATCGAACTCTCCCCTCTGAGGATACGTTCAACACGATCTTGAATCCCCTCCTGAAGTTCCGGCCCCACATTGCCATAAGCCAACACAGCACCTAACCTCCTCAACCTCAGCATCTCCCTTTCTTCCTCGCTCTTGTTTGAGTTGCCCGGTTTGGTGCGTCCAGCCCTTTTTGCTATACTGTCCTCTAGCATTGTTCTGCCATTGACGTCTCGTTGAGTGGCTAGAGGAGAGAGGGCAAAAGCAGCACAATTGCGGAGATGTTCTTCTTTTCTGGCGAGAGAATTTCGAGGCAGTTTGAAGGTTTGGCAATGCGAGCAGATTACCATGGGTGTGGTGCCGGTTTGCGGGATGGGGGTGTATTGGGAAGATACTAGGGAGGGTATGGGAGGCATTGTTGAGTTTTGACTCTTGAACTTGTCCTTTGCTAGTTATGTCAAAACCTGTGAGTTTTCTCCCGACGTAGGATGGGGAGCGGTATTGAGTTGGCACAAGAAGGATATTTTGATCCTCGTTGGAGATTGTTGTCGTCGAGGCGTCTCCTTTGTGTAAGTTGAGCACTTTAACGGGTCTCCGCTTGTCAGACCGATCTCTCAAACCAAGTAGCTATCAAGAAGGTCTCTAGGAAGTATCAGATCTAGTATTCCTTGTTGATTGCCGAGTCAGCTGGTAGATTTGGCAATGTGTTGAGACCAAGCGAGACGCGTCAAGGAATGGTGCAACGAATCCTCGAGGTCCGCTCGAGATGATGAATACTGGAGCCGAGTGATCTCGAAGTCAGAACGGAGACAATGTAACTTCAGAAGGATGGCATGGCAATGTTGCTATCGTGTTGGTGATTTGTTAGTGTCAGTTGTTGTTGTTGAGTGAAGTCGGATGTGTTGATCCGCGCAGACAAGACAAACATGCCAAGATTTCACATGCTCATGGTACGACCCTGGCTATATCCCGATCTATGCACCATAGCGACGAGAAGCTTTCTTAGAAGACAGGGCCAGCCGGAAAGTACGGTCAAGTGTATGCGTCTCCCCCTCAAATATTCGATGTGTCGTCCCGACTTTCTTGGATGGACCGTGAAAACTCAAAGTACCGTGGACTCTATGATCCAGCATCATAATTTCGTGGTAAATATGTGGCATCTAGCGTGGGTGACAACCAGTCGTCTAGCTTATCTCTGTATTTATTCTATGGATGGAGACAGAGCAAGCGTGATTAGTTCTTCTTACTTCTTCTTGCCCTTGGTCTTGTCCAGAAACTCGACCCACGCAGGCCTTACACCCCTCTTGTCCAAAGCTTTCAAGACAGCATCCTTCTGCGGCCCTTGGATCATGATCTCCATGACGGGCGCCTTGGGACTACTTCCATGCAACTGCTCAACACTAGAGCTACCCGCACACATCTTTCTCAACTCGTCTGCCAGTGGCTGAGGAGGAATGAAGTAAGCTTCAACGCCCGAAACTTTGGTGACTGTCTTGTTGCCCGAGCGTGTCTCGAGAGTGACCTTGATCTTTGGAGCGGCGCCAGATTTTGGTTTCGAGGAAGAGAGGGGAGTGCCATTGCGAAGGATGGCGTAGTGAGTTGTGCAGGCTTGGAGAATGCGTTCGGTGAGTGCATCTCTGGGAACAGAGCCCTTGGCCAAAACTTCCTTGTCCAGCGGCGTTGAGCCATCAAATACAGCGTTTGCAAGTGTTGGGTTGAGAGTAATGAGGCGTTTGTTCTTTGGATTGACGAGATTTTCGGATTCGATGTAGGCGGTGATGATGGGTTTGATTTCTGCGGCTGTGAAGAGGGATTGAGAAGATGCGTCTGCAGATTCGAAGAGTGGCAGTAGTCTGTCTTTTAGCTTGTAGTATTGTTGCTTTTCGAGTTTTTGACCAATCGAGCTGTCAGTTGTGTCGATCTCGGCGGTTGCTTTGGCGCCGCGACCAAGACTTGTGCCGTTTGCAGTCTCCTTCTTGGGCAGACGGTAAGGGATGAAGTCGACAATGGAAGCATCGTTGAAGTCAATGTCAAGAATGACAGTCTCGTGTTGGTCCCTCTCTTTCGTCTTGACAATTTTTGCCTTGTCCAGCGACTTGATGAACTTTTTGATGTTCTTGTAGCTCGACTTTTTGATCTGTAGCGAGTTTGCTTGTTGTGGCGTGTAGACGGGAAGGAAGGGCTGGACGAGGTTTGACATGACGAATGATTGGGTTAAAGGGTACTCGAGACCAAAGTTAGGTTGGTTGGCGTTGGTCTCCTTGTGGTGGTAGACACCGTAGAGGAAGGCTTTGCGGAAGGCGTCATCGATTTCTGCTTGTTGTCAGCGTGTGTCCGGCTGGGATTCAAGAAGGCGAGCATACCTTTGGTAGTCATCTCTTTGATGTCGACCTTCTCGACAAGACCCTCGTCTTCTGAGGGATCCTCTCCCAGGCCTTCTAAGGGGTCTGGCTGACCAGAGGGAGGCTTGTCCAAGATGACACCTCCTTGCTCTTCCTCATCATCTTCAATGTCAAGATCAGCAGCCTGCTCGACCAACTTTTCCTCATCGTCTTTGCTCGACAGCCAGCCTTGTATAGACTCTGGAGGGCTGAGACCAGGCTTGTTGGAATTGCTGTAGGACCAGATTTCATCACCAGCCCAGTGCATGGTCTGGACAGCATGGCCACGAGAGCCTTGAACGGCACCAAGCGAGCTGACATCGATCAGACAGGCGCCAACGGCGACGGGTACCGAAGGCTGTTCGAGGCTTGCGATGGCGACAACAGCACCTTTGGTGGCTTTGGGGTGAAAGGGGGGACCATTGGCCAGGCCTGGAGTCATGAGGTCTGCACCACCTTGCAGCTTCTGGACGACAAAGCCAGGAGTGTGTAGTAGAGGCACAATGCCGGGCTGTTTCCAGAGGGTGTATACTGTAGGATACATGCGATCCTCAATCTTAAACCACAGGACTCGAGCGTCATCTCCAGGGTATGCTCCGACATAGACTGTGCCAGAGACTTGTTTCAGGTCGGGTCCATGGGTGGTTGTGAATCTCGCAGTCTGCACACCGTCGGGCAGCAGAGCGTTTCTCAAGGCGGTTGTCTCTGCGGTGGCGGCTGCTTTGTCGTCGATGTTGCTGTCGTCCTGTGCTTTGGGTTGGAGGCCATACTCGGCGATGATACTGTCGGCTGTCTTACGACGGTCCGAAGATCGCAGGGGAGCCAAAGGCTTGACTGTTGGCTTCTTCTTGAACATGTTTGTCTATGTCTTTGAGTTGGACCAGAGACTTTCCCTCGTCCGTTTGCTTTGAGCTTTCGTCATGACCACATGGCTTATCGATAAGCCGAAACGCGTTTCTACCCAACTCCGCCCTTATCTGCATCAACTCCCCATCATTCCGTCGCGTCAAAATAACCATCAGATATGATCATCATCTTTGACAGCTCACCGTCTGTTCGTTTCTCTACTCTAAAAGCTTTTCGAAACATGTATTGACCTGCCACCACTACCTGAGAACGGCATACCATGAGCTCTTCTGTAGCTGCTGGCGTGCCCGTCTATCATCACCTCAAGTCCTGATAGGCCAACATGAACAGCGCTCAATAAACAGGATCTTGATCATAAGAGCCTCATCCGACTGCCGCTGCTATACGCAACGCTTGTGCATCCAAAGTATATCAATGACGTCCGATGCGGGGAAACCATCCACATGCGAACGAAGAGGGGCAGAGACCGAGGAACATGGGTCAGCCTGCTGTCCAGCTCGACTGCTGCAGTATAAATCATGCCGTGTCTGCTCCTGAAAGGTGGGTCCGCTTCTTGCCATCCAATCTGTATCCGTCATCATGGCCGCTCCCAAAAGCACAACAAGCACTCGCTTGACTCAGATCAAGGACTTCCTGACCATGAACAAGACTGCCACCCTGTCCATGCCGTTTGATCCTGACTCGACCATTTTTCCGACCCGCAAAGAATTGCCTAGTATTCCTGGGGCTCCAGAAGGTGCCGCATGGGTTTGGGGGGACAACGACAACATCGGCCGTCTCAACCTCTTGACGCCAACTCGAGTCGCTGCTGCTGGAAAGGAAATCAGATCCGGAGAGATTGTGCCTGTTAATCTTCCACTCAACACCCCAGAGGTTCCAGCATTCAACCGTGAAGTCTTCAAGCACGAGATAAAAACTCTTGCAGAGGACGTTGCCTACGACGATGTCTACCATCTGAACACACAATCAGGCACTCAATTTGATGGCTTCCGTCACTTTGCACACATACCGTCTGGCACTTTCTACAACAACACAAAGGGTTCTGATATTGTGGGTCCAAATGCAAACCACAAATGCTCAATTCACCATTGGGCTGTACACGGTATCGCCGGTCGTGGTATACTCCTCGATTATCGCGGTTATGCCCACAAAAAGGGCATCAACTATGATCCTTACGAATATTACCCCATCTCTTTCGAGGAGCTCAAGCACTGTGCCGCAGATCAGGGTGTCGATATCCGTCCGGCTGCTCAGGGCGGTGACATCAAGATTGGCGACATTCTGTTTGTCAGGACCGGTTGGGTGGAAGCTTATCACAGTAAATCGCCAGCCGAACGTAATGAGCTGGCTGTAAGACCACACGCTCTAGGCAAGGATGACGGTCAAAGATTCGCGGGGTTGAGCCAAGAAGAACGTATGCTGGACTGGCTACACGACTCTTACTTCTCTGCTGTAGCTGGTGATGCTCCGGCATTCGAAGCGTGGCCAACACATGAAGGTGAGTCATGAAATACCGTTCCAGTCCGTACAGGGATCTCATAGTCACGACAGAGTACCACCTTCACGAATACATTCTCGCACTTTGGGGCATGCCGCTAGGCGAGATGCTCGATCTAGAGAAGCTGTCGCAAACATGTCGCGAGAAGAACAGATGGACCTTCTTCTTCACTGCTGCACCAGCGAATGTCCAAGGTAAGTCCCATATCGCGCATAATGCATCGCTTGATCCTTCGCTAAGATCTAATCGTTAGGTGGTGTAAGCACACATGTCAACGGTACTGCTATCTTCTAGGCTTCACGGATCGTTGGACATGAATAACGCTTGGTTAGATTGTACGGGGACGGTCTTAGTAGGACTGATAATCCCCATGTTATAATGCTTCATAGTTGTCTGTATGAAGGAGGAATGCAACAAATATATCGCGTACCGATATGACAGGATACTCCAAGCTCGTTGAACGCAGTTGACAGAGTATAGCTCCAGCACGTTCTATTCTATCAGAAAGCAACATCTTCTTCTAAGCACTTGCGGCAGCGATTGTTCAGGAGACGGAAACTTGGAGATTTGTGCAAATGAAGCCTTCATACGTTGTGCACGACGGCTTGGCGCCTAGACTTGTGCACTTTCCAGGTCAAGTCCTGGCGGGAATCCGAAGGTGCATCTCTCTTGTTCGTGCTTGCTTGCCTCTGGTCACCACCAAATATCAACAACAAAAGCTCATGTCTTTGCAAGAAATGATCGCCGGACAATCGTAGATCCCGCTGTCGATGCAAATGTCTGGCGTCTGATCAAGAGTGCTCGGTTATAACCAGACGAACACTGGGTACTCAGAGTATTATCTGACGTCTCGCGTCAAAGCGCCTGTTCCTCACCAGATCTTGAATATACTTGCTGTAAGATACAAACTCAAGCAAGGTGTCAAAGAGAGAGGCTCTTAAGGAGCACGCCTCACGGAAAGAGACATCCAGCTTGTAGCAGTTGCTGACCCCCACGTCTTCGTCGCGGTAGGAAGTCCGCGTCGCAGCATCTCGCGAAACCAGCACTGCCATTCGTTGATCGACTGGACTTTCCATCGAGACCGTCCCTAGGAAGTCCGTACTGTCGATCCCCTTGGCTGGGCTCGTCTGAAACTTAACATGTCACCGCAACCCTTGGCGACTTAGCAATTGTCAAAGACAATCCGCCCATCTCCGTCCTCCATCTCAACCTCGGTGTTGCGAGTGCATACATCAGTACAAACACCTCAAGTTCGAGTAATATACCGAGGCTGGCTAGCTGAGTTCGAGAGGCGTCCGTCCCATCTGCACCTGAAGCTTGCCTCATTGCTGGGCGGCGCCAAACCGTGGCTTTTTCGGACATGTCTTCATCAACATCCCTGCATCACGCGACTGTGCAACTGTTTCTGAACGAAAAACCAACTATTTGTGTCAAGAAGCCTCGGTAGGAATTTGAGAGGGCAAGAGACGCTAATATCAAGGAAGTATACGAAGAGCTGGATCGAGAGCACGCCAAGTCACGGCTTTTGACGCGTCTCGCAAGACGTCTCATCGCGGTTTCTAATGACTGTTGTAAGGCAGAAGGCAACAGAACTCGGAAGAGTGTTTCCGAAAGCTGCAGCCAGCAGCTGTAGTGGGCTGATATGGCTGATACTCTGATTCATAGGGAGTCTTGCAAGTCTAGACAACATTCTTGTTCAAGTCAGAGCGTCCGAAGGACAATCACACAGCCTCTCATCGAAAACCTAGATTCATTCCTGAATTCTCAATCTCGATATCAGAAAGTCAACAAACCGCGACCGAGGCAACTATCTTCGCCTTCGTACATTAACGAGTCGCCAAGGCACACCTCCCAAGGCCAAGGCTCTTGGTATCAATGGTTCGACGGTCACAAAGCAAAAAGACAACTCCAGCCGTGTCTTTCTCAGCCAAACGGTAAAGCCAAGATTCTCTCCACACCGGCCTACCCCGCTTCTCCACAGCCCCCAGCTGTTCTGAGAGGACTGTGCTTCCTGGGCGGACTCTTTCCACCCACATCCTTAACGCTTGATCATGCGTTTTGTGCCACTGGATTCGGAGCACCGCGGAGAGAGAGAGGGAATGCTCGATCTCTGAGACGCAGACTGGTCAATGATCGTTGTTTCGAGGGCTGGCAGTAGTGTGTTTGGCAGGTCAAGGCGTCGTCGATGTACTCTCCGAAAGGATGGTCTAGGACAGTCTAATCTCTTGGACTAACGTCGGAGTGGGCGACAGACCACACGTGGCGCTCGTCGCCCTCCTGGACCATCTTGGGCATGAAAGTTTACCTGCAGGCCGCCTTCTTGCGGGGTAAAACGATACCAGGCTTGGCTAGGGGCTATATAAGCACTGGTTCATTCTCCAGTAATTAACCTCGCATCTTCTTATCAGTACCTTATACACACTTGGATCATCATATCAGCCCACCATGGCAAACCGCAGTGACGAGAAGGAGCTCGAAATCAACTACCTGGAACAAACAGACACTGCTGGAGATGCAGAATCTGACAAGATCAACGATGCACGCATTGCCGCATTTACACCAGAGGAGCAAAGGAAGATCATCCGCAGAATCGACCGTCGCTTGGTCTTGACTCTCGGCTTTCTTTACTGTGTCAGTTTGATGGACCGAACCAACACTGGTATCGCCGTCGTAGCAGGCATGGGTGTCGACCTTCTTCTCATCAAGGACCGTTACTCAATCATCGTCCTCGTTTTCTTCATTCCTTACATCTTCTTCCAACCTCCGGCAACCGTCATTCTTCGTAAAGTCGGTCCTCGTGCTTTCTTGCCCACGATTACTCTGCTTTGGGGCATTGTCATGATTGGCATGGCTTTCGTCAAAAACTGGACGCAGTTGATCCCTATGAGAATCCTTCTGGGTATTTTCGAAGCTGGCTTCTTCCCTGGCTGTGCATACCTTTTGTCGACATGGTACCCCAGATACATGCTCCAGAAGCGTAACGCTGTCTTCTACTTGATTGGCTCTCTTTCCTCTGCCTTCTCTGGTATTCTCGCCTACGGCTTCAGCCAGATGGCCGGACTGGGTGTTGGCGATGGACTTGGTGCTCACTACGGACCCACCAAGGCCAATCCTACTGCACCAAAGGGTATCGCTCCTGGTCTCGCAGGCTGGCGCTGGATCTTCATCATGCAGTAAGTACTATCGGGTTGCACAACCGTGCACTTGTGTTACTATCGTCACTAACAAGGCTCCAGAGGCCTCATCACCTGTGTCCTCGCCATCGGTGCATACTTCACCATTGTCAACTTCCCCGAAAAGGCAGCACACGTCAGCTTCGGTCCCAAGTTCCTGAACCAGAAGGAAGTCGACTTTGTTGTCGCAACCATCGAAAAGGATCGTCATGATGCTACCCTCGAGGAGTTCAAGATTGGCCAATATCTCAAGTCTGCCGCTGACCTCAAGGTATGGGCCTTTGCAGCCCTGTTCGGCCTCTCTACAACGGTCTCTTACGCTATCGCCTATTTCCTCCCTATAATCCTTGAGGTAGGCATGGGTTTCAACAAGAGAGACGCGCAGTGCTTGATTGCACCTCCTTACGTGCTCGCGGCAATCGTGACATTCTTGTTCGCCTATTTCGCCGACAAGCACCGCATTCGCTCTCCGTTCATCATCGCCAACGCCTGCCTCATGTTGATTGGCCTTGGCTGCCTTGGCTTTACAAAGGCTGTTGGTGCTCGCTACTTTGGTGTTTTCCTCGCCACCGCCGGCTGCAACGCCAACGTCCCTGCCGTTCTCACCTGGCAAGCCAACAACATCCGTGGACAGTGGAAGCGCGCACTCACCTCTGCTACCCTCGTCGGCGCTGGAGGTATTGGTGGCATTATTGGTTCGACTGTGTTCCGCAAACAAGACCAACCTGGCTACCGTCCTGGTATCTACGCCTGTCTCATCGCCAGTGGACTGATCATCGTCATCTCCTTGCTGTTGGACCTCAAGTTCTACCGCGCAAACAAGAGAGCAGCTGCTGGTGGCAAGGTCATCGAGGGCCTTCACGGTTTCAGATACACTTTGTAAATTCTGAAGCCTCTTGAAGCCTTGAAATCTGTCTGTATATAAGGGGGCGGGTGACCCCGATGTCTAATATTTGCATGTAATTACGAATCTCATTCCTTTTTTACCCAAACACATTCTGCCCAGACTCTACAGTTGTATGTGTGTGAACGAATATCCATTGACATATGGATGCTTTTCCTTTGAATTCGTATGGTTCAATGGGGGTTCCCAGAGCGAATCACCTAAGCTTACAAGACTGTAGCCACGTCCGATAGTTTTAGCGTGGTGTAGCGTAGGAGTTCACTTTCTTGCATAACAAGGGTATCTTGACCAATGATAAATGCTTACTAAGCTAGCAGTGCTCAAAGCCCACACACCAAACCGTCGGTATGTGGCCGCAGTCTGTAGTGCAGATTGCACACGCCCAGACGGTCTGGCTCTTGACGTTGCACCGTCAATAATCCCTTTGCTTTCCGAAATTCCTAGAATACTCCTATTTATGCAATCTGCTCACTACTATAACCTCCTATCACACAGACTTGATTCTGTTGGAAAAAAAAAAAGACAAGTGCTAGCGGTTGACGCCAGCACGCCCCTCACTCCGACCTCGGCCAACAAGAAAAAAATCAATGAACCTGACCCGATTTGAACGGATGACCTTGTGGATGTCCTATAAACTAACGGATGACATCCTAGATGTATCGAAAGCACTGGAATCACACGCGCTACCGCTGCGCCACAGGTCCATATGTGGTGGTCGATCTCGACCGCTGCGTACAGATCCACATGCACCCCCAAGGTCACCCGCTCAAATCGGGTCAGGTTCATTGATTTTTTTGTTGTTAGCCGGGGTCGGAGTGAGGGGCGTGCTGGCGTAAACCGCCAGCACTGGGTTTTTTTTTATTGAATCTTTTGTTGTTGTTGTTTTTTTTTTGGTGCCATGCAGTTGCAAAATTCGTGATGCGTGTAAAAGGTTTTTTCTTTGTTTGAAACTAATCAAAAGAGGGATTTTGATTGATTCGAGAATAAAGGATGCATGCATACCTCCCTGCATTGCTTGGTTTCGGTTTCTTTCTTTCTTCCTCACTGTCATTACAAAAGCATGCCATGGGTCAACCTTCAATGTATGCAGTATGCCTAAAGGGCATCCATATCCCTGAGACTTCGAAATCTTCCAAATACGCCGAACCAGTGCTTTGTGAGGTGTTTCAAAAGACGAAGATAAGAACAAAAAGATGGAAGAGGAATTGTGTTTCCACGAAAGATTGACTCCGTCGACAGGAAGAATCGAAATGGCAGCAGCAAAACTTGTGAGTAGGGAGAATCAGAGGCAGAAGTGAAGGACGACGGCCAGGAAGATTCTAGGAAGCGGTCAGACAAAGAAGAAGAATAGGGCCATGAGAGGAAAGAAATAAGTACAGAGTAGCTCTTGTTTCAAGCAAAACGTGAAACCAGTAAGAGGGAAAAAAAAAGAAAACATCCAATTCAAAGTGGAGTATGAGTGGGTATCTTTCCTTTCTATCCATCTCCCTGGTTGAGAAGCACCGACTTTGCATGTGATCACCATCTCTGAGATCCAGAGATCATCTTGTCAAGAAACAAACTTGAACAAAAGAAAAAATCATGAGAACTTTGTTCCCAAGATGTGTAAGACAAAAGGAAAAGAAAGATGAAACCTCTCAGGAAAAAAGTCCTACTGGTTCTTCATGACCAGAGAAGTACAAAATTCCTGCAGAGAAGAAAAAGAGAAGCAGCAAAAGCTGTGCAAGAAGCAGAAAAAAGGCTCCTGCCAAAGAGGAAGGGAAAAAAAAAAGACAAAAGAAAAAATTGGAACGAAATACTTCGCTCAACCCAAAGAAACAAACGCGGGATTGTCACCCTGCCGCACCAAAATCTCCCCTTGACCCAACTCTTCCCTCGCTCTATCATTCATGGTCCCCGCATTCATAAACTCATTGTTGCTGTTGTTATTCCTCGGCGACTCGTTGCTCATCATAGCCCCTCCACCACCAAAGGCCATGCCACCAAAAGCAGTACCTCCGAAAGAATTATTGTTATTTGCAGACGCAGCATTAACAGCCGCAATCCGCTTCTTTTCCTCTTCAGCCCAAGTAGCAGCCGTACTCGCAAACTTGATCGATCCCAAAATCATGAGGACGCAAGTGAGCAATGCCACTCCAGCGCGTTTGGTGATGATCCATCGTACGCCTTCGACATCAGATCTCGAGTCCGAGTTGAGCAGCACGGTGATGCGATAATTGAGTTCTTGGATTTTGCGCTCAATGTCGCGTTGTTCGTTCTGCACGCCCATCTTGCGGTCGTCAAACATGCCTTTGAGTTCGTCTTTCATGTTGCCTGCGTCTTGGGACATGCGTTGTGATAGGATGTCGACTTCGTGTTCGAGGCGGGTGCGTTCGGTGCGTGCTCGTTCGGCTTCTGCGCGTCGCTTGGTCATGATTTCGGTATGCAGTTCTGAGCAAGCGGCGCGAAAAAGATAGGCTTCGTTTTCGACGTTGGACCTGCTGACAAGCGCGTTACGAGCCAGATCAATGTTTTCGGATAAAGTGGTGCGGGTGGCTTTCATGATTGTGATGGCCTGGGCTTGCGACCATCCGCCATCTTCAAGGCGTTTGACAAGGCCGTAGGTATCGAAGTGATGCACGTAGTCTGGAGCGTCGATGTGTGGCGGTCGCGGTCTTTGTGCGGCTTCTTCTTCGAGTTGCTTGCGGATCCTCTGGAGGTCGGTGAGGGGTTCTTGTTGTTGCTGTTGTTGGTCCTTTGGCGTTGAGGAAGAGGCAGAGGCAGGGCGTGTGGAGTCGCTTGAGGGCATATTCAACACCGTCTCCAAGGGGTTGCTGTGAGGCAGGCGCGGGGCAGGCGAGGGAGGAGCAAGCGGTTGTGACTCGGACGCATCTAGTACTGGCGACTCGGGCAACGTTGACGCACGCAAAGGCGGGTCGGGATCCTTGGGCGTAGCAGTATCGATATCTTTCTTGGTGGGTTGCGGCAAGGCTTTGGCATCGGTGGGGGCTTGCTGGCCAGGCAGCACGGCAGCAATACCCTTTGCACCAGCCAAGTACGGCGGGGGCTCGTTTGCTTTGCCATAGCGGATGGGTTTGGTGGCAGTCTGACTGCGCTTGGAGGCGGTGCGGAAGACCTGTCGCCCTGTTCTCGACACGTCACGCGAGAAAGGTGTCTTGGTCACCGGGGCGAACAGAAACGGGTAAAGGAATGTGAGGCGCGGCGTTGACATTGTTGGGCGGCGGCGACGGCGACGGCGACGAGGTCGGTGGTTGTGTGATCAAGGAGTGAGAGGCTTCGACATTCAACGTGTAAGCTGCGCTTGCGTGCTGGTTGCTGCGCTGTCACAAGCCGCCAGCGTTTGTTTATGGTGGGGCCCGTCTCTGCGGTTTCATGAGCACGCTAGCCAATCTCCGTTGAACCCGTCCAGCTGCTCAAATGCAGGTACTGGAAGCAACGAAACACTCAGTCTGTGCACACATTATCTGCTCTTCATTAATCAATCGACGGCTGCGCTATTCTACTGTACATGCACACGCCCATAGTCAGTCTCCCGCCATCCACCTCGCTAAATTCCACTTGAGTCTGTCAACTTTCTACTTTGACAAGTGATCGATAGCCTGCAGCTTACAGTTAGAATTTGTTTCCCTCTTGTAGCACATGCATACAACTTACCCTATCAATGTCATAGTCGTATTTCTCCAGCGCGTCCAGAGCCTTCTCACGCTGGTATCCCATGCCCGTAAGCCTCTTGAGAATAGGATCGTCGTGCTCGGTCCCCGTACTGATGGCACGCCCCAATTGAGGCATGGTATTCAACTGCGCAGACGATGACGCCTTGGGTGTTGCTGCACCATCGTTGGATCTGCTGTTGCTGCCGAAGTTGGGCGTGGGCTCAACCTGAGGTGCCGGTGTATCAAGACCCGAGAAAATTGCATCCCAGTCGTGAGGCTGCTGTGCTTGAGGTTCGTGTGTTGAGCCAAAGGGAATCGCGATCGGAATGGGCTGGTGCGCCGAGCCCGTGTTGCTTTCAAAATCCGAGAACCCGCCAGGCGCAGCTCTCGATACCGGCGTCTCCTGTGCCGATGACACGGTGTGCATAGTCGACTGCGCAGGCGAATCAAAGTTTGCATCGAACTCGTCAGTGTTCTGGTGACGAGGGAAGTCAAAGTCGAATCCTTCACCACCGGCTTCCTTTGCCTCGGCAAGATCGTCAAAGTCGTCAAAGTCATCGTCGAATGCGTCCTTGGTAGTCTCTTGAGGTGCGCTAGGAGTAACGTGGTGGGTCACTTCTTCCACATTGGCAAAAGACGTGGCACCCGCGTCAGTAATGTTGCTCATGGGACGAGAGTGAGCATCGTGGAAGTGATCTGATCCAGCGGTGCTAGTCAAGGGAGTCTGAGGTTGCTGCTCATGAGGGATCGAGTGTGGCACGGGAGACTGTATAGGGTCCTCGCGGGCAGGCAAGAGGCCGGTGTATTCAGGAGGGAAGTTGTTCGAGCCACTGCGGTGTTGTCCTTCCTGAGCTGCCTCATATGAAGGTGGCGATGTTTGAGCCGTGATGGGTGGAAGCTCCGACAAGTTGACTGCCGACTGTGTACCGACAGCACTGGGACGACGAGCGGCGACATCGACAGGAGCAACTACGTGATGTTCAGACGAGTGTGTCTCAGTAGCAGCAGCAGTTGTGTGAGGCTCAGAAGAACCAAAGTCATCACCGAAACCACGCTCGCTATCACTGTCATCATCACTGCTTGAATCCTCGTGTTCCAAAGTCTGAATAGGAGGGAACTCGGAATTTCCGTAGCTTGGGGGTGCATGTTCGACCTCTCTAGAGACTGGTGCGGGAGCGAAAGGATCATGAGTAGCCGTGTGGGTACCATTCTGCTGATGGCCCTCTCCGAATCCAGCAAATGCAGAGTCAAAGTCATGTGCTGGAGCCTGTGCGGACTGACCAGTGCTTTGAACTTCCATAGGAGTTTCGGGGAAGGCTCCAGGAATCTCTTCTTCCAACTGCTCAGGCAGATCTCTGGATGTAGTCTCATGGTTGCTCTCGTGGTTCTGGGATTGGATAGCCGGGCCAGAAGTTTGGGCAGGAGGAGTAGCGACGCTCTCACCACCCCAGGGGTTGGCGCTGTAGGAGCTGGTAGGGGCAGCGTCCCAAGGAGAGTTGACACTAGCAACATCTTGCTCACCCAGTCTACTAGCAGGAGGTGCTGCGCGGTTGGATGAAGCAACAGACTGATCTCTAGTCAAAGGTTGACGCATTGGCAAGATGTTGGGAGTGAATTGTCTGGACTCCGGAGGAGGTGGAGGAGGTTCATCGTGAGTGGTGGCGGACAGAGTCGGAGATGCGGGAGTCATGCGACCGTCAGACGAAACCGAATTACCAGATGGCTCAGATCTGAAAGATGTGACAGGCGGTGTGTGTGGACCGGCCTGCTGCTGAGCAGCCGAAGGACCGAACAACGCATCGAAAGCACTAGGGCTGGGTGCACTCGACAAGAAACCGCCTCCAGGCGAAAGAGTGCCTTCCTCTCTAGGGACAGTAGACTTCCTGAAGAAGGGATTAGTGTTTGACGGTGCAGGGCTAACAACAGTGGTAGGAGGTGAGACGACAGCTCTCGGACGCTCTTCCTGCGCTGCTTGTCTAGAACGCTCCTCTTGTGCTGCTTGCTCTCGCATCTGCTGCTCATGTTCTTCGGCAGCCTTCTTCAAGTCACCCATTTCAGTCTGAATCTTTTCATGTTCACCCTCGTTGGTTGCCAGCTGCTTCTTGTTGATCGCGACCATACCCTTCTGTTGGCGGGCATCGGATCTCATCTTGTCGAGTGTTGGTTTGAGCTGAGCAATCTCAGTGTTCATCTGCGAGATGCGCTGCTTGAGACTGGCATTCTCCTGCTGGTCTGCAGAAAGGGCCTGGGCGACTTGCTGGTGCTGGTTTTGCAAATCTTGGTAGGTACCCTCGATCATGGCAAATTCTTGTTGCAGCTTCTTGGTTTCAGTTCGTGAGTTAGCAAGTTGTTCCTCCAGAGACTTGACGCTTCGCACTTCCTGCTCGTATTGAGCACGGAAATGGGCCAGACGCTGCTCAAGCTCACGCTTCTGCGCGCTCGAAGCAGCCAGATCACGCTCGTTCGTAGTCTTCTTAGTCTGAACCTCTTGCATCTGGTTTCTGAGGTTGCCGAGTTGGTTAGACATGTTTGCAAGCTCAGTTGTATCCTCAGTAATGTTCTTGGTTTCATCCTCGTTGGCAGCTCCGAGCAGATCATCCATTGCTGAGGGAGGCTGGACGCTTCTGGAATTATTGCTGGGGGCGCTGCTGGGAGCATTGCTGCCTCCAGTGTTTTGTGCTGCCAAGGTGGCGCCGAATGCAGAAGTAGGAATGAAGGGCTTGAACAAAGATGCGGGACCACCACCAGTCTGCTGAGGAGTAAAGTTCCTGGTAGGAGAGGTGGGTGGAGGAGAAGACGGCTTACTTCCAGCAAAAGGATCGGCACCAAAAACGCTTCCAGTGTTTTGTGCCGAAACAGGCGCAAGAGCAGGCTGCTGATTAGCGATCGAAGGCATGGGCTCGTCCAGTCCAAACAAGTCCTCAGTGGCCGATTTAGGAAGTTGCGATGAGTTGTTCGCATTGTCGAATGCCGGTGCAGTTGTCTGAGGAGTAGGATGTTGTTGGTTACGCATGCCCGGAGGAACGAGAGCGGGAGGAAGGAAAGCAGGCAGAGGAGCGCCGCTTCGCTGCTGGCGAATGAGGTACATGGCGACTGCAAATTCATCACGATTGAGCTGTCCCTCCGAGTTGATGTCGGCTAGATCCCAGATAGAAGCAAGAGTGTCCTCAGGCAGACCAGAGTCGCTGAAGAACTTGACGGCCTGTTCACCGCTCAGATGACCGTTGTTTGCCGTATCGATGCTCGAGAAGAATTGGTCGTACTTTGCCTTTTCTTGAGGAGCGATCAACCAAGTAGGACCAGTGATTTGTGGAGCCACGGCAGGCGGCGCTCCGAAGGCAGCTCTTGCAAGGGGGCTTTGGGCGCGAGCTTGAGGACCAGTGAACTGACGAGGGATGGCAGATGGACCGGTAGGAGCAACGGGCGAACGAGCAGCGGGAGGATTGGGACGACGAGCGGCGGCTTCGAAAAGAGCAGGAGGTAGGACATTAGGGAAACCAGCCAACGCGCGACTCTTGTAACAGGTGATCAGGTGCATGGCAATGCAGAACTCGGTCTTGTCGAGAGAACCCTTTCCTTCGCGATCGGCCAATTGCCAGATACGTCCCAAAGTCTCGTTGGGCAGACCCGCTCTCTCGAAGATGGCTTTTGCTTGCTCGCCTGACGAATGTCAATAGTTGTAGGTTGCGGGGTATTGTGCATCAGACTTACCTGACAGGTAGCCACCGCCAGCCGACTGATCGTACAGATTGGCATACTGTGTCAATTTCTCAGGATTGAGCGGAGGTATCCTGATACCAGTACCTTGAGCTTGGATGGGAGCGGCAGGGGTAGAGGGAGCGGATGCGATGGGCGCAGGAGGAGGTGGGGGCATGCCGTCGAACTTGGGCAACGGACCAGCTGCGAGCGAAGTTTAGCGATTGAAAGGTGAGGATTAAGTGTTTCGAGACATACGTCGGAAGGCCAGCTCAGCAGTAGGATCGCGACCAGCCTGGTAGTGACCGATAAGACGGAGAGCTACGCTGAAGCCAGGCTTGGTGAGAAGGCCACGGTTCTCATGGTCGGCAATTTGCCAGATCTGGCGCAGCGTGTCAGAGAAGTTGGGCGTGTCAGGTATGTATCTCTCGACGTACTTCACCCAGAACATTGGGAGCGACCTTTGTCTTCTCGAAGAAGCGCACAGCAATCTCGCCGGTTACAACACCCAAACGATCCGTGTCGGCCTGCTGGAACAGCTGGCCATAGTAGCGTTTCTCGTCGGCCGAAAGATTGAGGTTGTTTTGGTCTAGCGACGCGTCAGTGACAGTCTCTGCGAAGCTCTTGCACAGCTACTGACTGAAGTGGTCAGCCATTATGCCGTCGTTTATATCGCGAGCCTCATGCGGTTATGCTAAGGGGTATGACGTGGGCCACGAGAGCTGCGAACTGAGGTTGAGGGACAGTATTATAGGTCGTGAGATGTGCGCGACCAGTATTACGGAACGCGAAGATGGTCAAGAAACAAGGAAGGACTCAGTATAGTTGGTAGAGAGGACAGCGACGGATGGTAGCGGAGTACAGTAGGCGGCTGCATGGCGCTGCATCATCCAAGCTGGGGCCACTTCCATCGTCCTCGCCCGGCTTGATCTTCATCCGACCAATCTATCACCCTCGACTTGTATAAAACTATTCTACCATCTCAGGAGCTGTTCGATATCGAAAGATTGTCGTAACACAGCTCACTAGAGTAGGAAAGTATTTACGTAAAAGTAATGCATCGAGTTGAGAAGTCCAGTCCAGTCCAGTCCTGCCAGCCCCAGCCCAGTCACCGGAACGCCGTTGCCTGTTGCCAATACGCCGACATGTCCATGTCCAAAATATGCTTTGCCTTCCTAGTCTCTCCTGCGACGACCTTGGAACACCCTTCTGACCTGGCTGTTCTTGCACCACGCGAGACTGGGCACATGTTCATCTCGATGCCCATTGACCTTGCCGAGCAGCCAGTCAGTCACGCTAACGACTCTGTTGGTACGTTCCGAGCCAGATGCGTCATCGGCGTGTTCAATCGTATGTTTGAGAATCCGTCCTTGGTCATCAAACTCAAAGATGAAGAGACCGCAGAACTCTTCGTCGTCCCTTGCCTTGCCGCCGAGGACATCTGTGATTCTTTCTACTTGCTCGTTGGCTCCGATACCACGGTAGATGCCTGCCGAGTTCTTCTTTCTAGCTTTTCCACAAGTTTTCCATTTGACTATGAGCTTCTCATCGCGGAAAGCCGAGCTGGTATTGTTTCCACCATGGCGGATCATGCGTTCCGAGATGACTGTGAGCTTGACATTGCCCACTACAGGTACTCGTCCCCAGGCTACAGGTGCTGTCCATAGTGCAGCGAGGTAAGCGATTCGTCCGGATACCGTCGGTAAATGTGGATGTGTCGAGGGGAACAGATGGAGTGAGATTTGTGGTGAGAGTATGTCTTGTGGCAGCGGTGACGCGAGCAGAGTAGGGAGACGTTCGTGTAAGATGCGAATAGCTATTGCAGTATCTGTCAGTAAATGTCTGTTGACTCTCGAGTATTCGCACATCACCTACTTTTGCCTAGCTTTACAGTGCGCTCGTCCGGCGGCTTATGGTCGCCCTCGAGACCGCTGTCGGGTAGCGAGTATGGAGCCGAGCTACTGAACCAGACATGGCTCAGGACAGACCTAGACGGTGTGGGTGTAGCGGCGCCAGGATGGGCATCGAGCTTGCTGTGACAGAGAGCAGCCGGTGGAGGGGCTGCTGTCACGGCGGGGGCGGCGCAGGCGGCGACATTGCGAGTGGGAGTGCGCACAAGACGAGTTGCTAGCGACGGGCGCATTGGCCAGACTGTCATGTATTTCCAAGAGCCTCCAACATGAGTTGATTGCAGCAGAATAGTTGAGGAGAATTGTGCTTTTGGACCCAGAGAGCGAGACGGCAGACAATCCTCGTTGGTCCCCGCATCTGTCACCCCCCAAAAAGAAGCTTCCAATGCCGAAATGACGTCTGCTGGACCATCCTCTTTCACCTTGCTTGCATCTGCAGTATAGCCTGAATGGATATAGGAAACTCAGTATATAGATAGCCTGCGGTAGGTCTCACTCTTTCTCTCTTCTTCCAGCGTCCATCTTCCCAATCCCACGGCTATCACCTTCTCCCAACCCCAATCAATCATAAGTATCATGTCAACTGGAAAACGAATCGTATTCACTGGTGGCAGCGGCAAGGCTGGACGCCATTGCATCCCAGAGCTCCTCAAGCAAGGCCACCAAGTCCTCAATGTCGACCTCATCGACTTCCCTGGCACCGACCACAACATATTCACCCTCAAGGCCGACCTCACAGACAGCGGCCAAGTCTTCAATGCCCTCACATCTCATTACAACTTCGCTGGGTACGACGAGGACCAGGTCCCCCAACCTCCAGATGTAGTCATCCACTTTGCTGCCTACGCACGCAACATGCTCGTCCCAGACAACGAATGCTTCAGAGGCAACGTACTCGCAACCTACAACGTAATCGAAGCAGCCTGCAAACTCGGCGTCCCCAAGATCATCATCGCCAGCTCCGAAACCACCTATGGCGTTTGCTTCTCCCAGGGCGACACTGACTACCACTCTTTCCCACTCGAGGAGGACTACGACGTCGATCCCATGGACACATACGCACTATCCAAGATCTGCGGTGAGAAAACCGCAAGGTCCTTCTCCCGCCGCTTCAACGACCGCGACATCTACGTGCTCCGCATCGGCAACGTAATCGAACCTCACGAGTACGAGAGAGACTTCCCCAACATCGTCGGCAAGCCCGAGGGCAGAAAGCGAAATGCATGGTCCTACATTGACGCCCGTGACTTGGGTCAAATCTGCGATTTGTGCATCAAAAAGGATGGTTTGGGCTTTGAGATTTTCAATGCTACTAATGATACTATTACGACCACGACACCTACTGAGGAGTACCTGAAGAAGGTAGCTCCGAACACACCCATTACTCGCAAGATGGGTGAGTTTGAGGCACCGTTGAGCAATAGGAAGATCAGAGAGGTTTTGGGTTTCAAGGAACAGCATAATTGGCGTCAGTACTACAAGGCCGAGTAGTGTTGAAATCTCATAGACGAATCACGAATCGTTTCTCTCGTTTGACTCTGTTGTGTTTTTGCTGACACTTCAGGCTTTCATCTCTCTCTCCTCAAACACGTTTTTGCCATCACAAACATATCATACCCATCTCTCTGCACCAGGATTTGCTTCATCACTTTTACCTGATGTCTATTCAAGAGTTCCAGTATAAAACCCCTCCTCAGCAACTTCAACCTCCCCTTCTTTTTCCACCACCAGAAATGCTCCGTCTTCATCCTCCCGAGTTCTCCTCGGGTCCCATTGCGGTCGCACGCATCTGTCCCTACCCATGTCACTTGAAACAGGCACCCACGATCGAGACTCGGGTCGACGTCGAACTTGCTTTCCGCACAAAGTTCGTGTGGAGGTTAGTAGTATGAGAATGTTGCGTTGACGCACGAGGCTCTGATCTTGATCTCGTAGTTGCAACTCAAGTGATTCGTGTGGCTATAGAAATGCAGATGGGGTTTATGGGGAGAGGTGTGGTGGTCTGTTGGGGGTGGCATTTCCGGATGTATTCCTGCAAAAAAATCTCCTATTCTGGAAACCTTTGTGCAATTTCATGGTTTGCTAACAGAGGTCATCGCAGCGTGGAGAAAATTGGGTTCGATGCATATAGCTATCATACTGCATAGAGATATGTTGCAACACAGTGCTGTCTCGTTGAGAGCACGTCCTCGAGACATGCTTCTCTGGCCATGGTCTGATATTACGTGATTCTCTGTGCATTATCATTGCTCTGCCATGTGGCTACACATCAAAGTGAGACATCAACAACTTGACCTCTTACCTCTCAAACCACATCTCCCTCATCTTCCCACTCGTCATCCTCATCATCATCCAGACTCGGTGCATAAGGGCCTCTAACAGCAACTTCATCCTCATCATCACTCCTCAACATCTCCATCGCCTCTTCCTCCCCATCACCGAACCCCATCATCTCAGCTATCTGCTGTCGATCTTCCATCTCCAGCATCTGCTCATAAGCGTCGTCTTCAGCCCACTCTGCCTGTTCTTGTTCGGTGATGGAGGCGTAGAGTTCGGCTCTTGCTGCCTCGTCGAGGACTGCTGGTTCGCGATCGTTAGGGTGGGAGTTGTCAGAGTCTGAGTTAGAGGTTTCGTCCTCTTGGTCATTGGTGAGGAGGGCCATCAGTTGGAGGAGGCCGGCTTGCATGGCTGCGCCTCGGGCGCGTGGTGCGCTTCCGCTTCTGATGCTAGAGGTGTCATTACCGCGGGGATTGTTGTCGTTGACTTCCAAGCCTTCGATATAGGACAACTCTTCACCTGGTTGAGATAAATCGGGCGCTAGACTCAATATCCTGATCGCCTTTGTGGGGAATGCTCGCGTGCGTTCAGATCGAGTATTCTGTCCATTCCGTCGTTGTCGCGGCGAGGAGCTGCGGAAGCCAAGTGTTGTATAAGTATACATGATACAATCATCGTAAATTCCCATAAAGCTGACCGGTACAGCGAGTTGCTGTGCCGAACTAATCGGTGTAGCCCAAATAGGCCTCTGTATCTCTCCAACCTCAGGAAGTGTCCCAGAATCAGGTAGAGTAAAGATGTAAACGTTATCGATGATCTCGAAAGCAGCGCGTCCGTTTTTGAGCGTCAGCCAGCCGCCAAGCTCAAAGGTTGAGCCATCGCCTTCGGTATGCAGTATTGCTGTAGTAGAGGCAAAGCGTGCTGGATCTGCTAGTGCACCCAAGAAATCCGTACAGATGAAGACGCGGCCGCCGCGAGATACTCCACACATGTAGTTTCCTGAGATGATTCCAGAGCCCCATTCGTCGTTCTCGATTGCTAGAGGCGAGCGCGGTACTGGATGCGGTCCATTGTAGAGTTTCAGTGGTGTAAGGCGATCTTTGCGAGGCGACTGTGGAGGACACACTTGTGCTGTGGGGCCATGATTTGGGGCGCCCATGCTCAGAGTTAGTTGGGGAGGAGGATGTGCGATGTGGTAGATATTCTGACAGTCCTTAGGATCAAGTTTACCCAGCATTTCGCCGGTGGTTTTGCTGCAGACGTGGTAACCGCGTGTACCCATACTATAGCACACGGTATCTTGTCCTTGGTCCAGGTGTCCCACGGCCTCATTCTCGATCTCCAGAACCTTTTGTCGTTGTGGCGGATGTACGGAAAGATCCCAGACAAATCCTTTGCCTTCGGAGGAAACCACACATAGGGTCTCCTTGTCGTTGAAGCGCGAGAGTTGGAATCCTCTAGTCTCGCAGTCGTGCTCGAGGATTCCTGTACGATGGAAGGTTCCTCTTTCTACTTCGTCGGCTTTCCAGACTTCGATTGCGTTGCCGAATCGATCCCAACATGCTGTCCCGCTCTCTTGATCATATTCGAGATGTGCACCTGACCCGACATTAGCAGATTGTCACGAATTTGGATGACGTGAACACCAGGGCTTTGCTGGACGAATGCGCTCAGTCCCGTGAGATACCGTCGCTGTATAGACTGTAAGAAACGCCAACATCGCCCGTGATGTCCACATCTCAAGCTCGACTCACACATGCGTACATCCTCCCTCCTCAACCTCCACAACATCCTTCCGTCATCCATATCAGTCACACATACCCCACCAGCCTGCGAAGTCGAAACAATAAACCTCCTCTTGAAATCAGGCTTGAAGCGCCACACCGGATCGTAACCCACCTGCACCACACTCTCTCTTACCACCGGCCTTTTGGCATTCCAATTCCTCTCCAACAATATCAATCTCTTACAAAAATCCTTCCAACTCTGCACACCATGGAAATACTTTACAAAACTTCTATCATTTTGTGGTGTCCCAAAGACTTTAAAATCGCGATTGAGAGAGAGAGTCTCACGATCGCTGCGGGGGTGTAAAGAGTAGAGATCATGCGCTTGGGTTGAGTAAATCGTGTCTTGATGCGTGGCGTCTAGAAACCCATGCCAGGCTTTTGTGGTCGAGTTGAGAGCTGCGATACCGGATAGAGTTGTGAATTCGATGCAGCGGAGGATGACCTCTGCAGGGAGGACTTGTAATGGATCTGGCATTCTGTTTGCGAGTTTTCTGATGATCGCGTTTGTGTGGTTTTGGAAAATGTGAATTCGAAAAGGTGTTTCTGTTGCTGCACAGTGCAGATGGACCCTGGGACGTCATGTGGTGGGTCTGTTGGAGACGCGAGCTTCGGGCGCTTGCACTGATATTGACTGCACTTCTTTGCGCCCGGGGCAGAATTCATTGAAGCAGAGAAGACCTTCCACCCAAGCACAGTGTAGAGGACTTACTGCTATCCGGCAATGTAGCTTGGTAAGCATATATACAGGCAATGACGCTCTTCGCGTTCGTTGCGCGAGAGCTGGTAACGACACACCTGGCACATTGGACTCTCCTCCAGCTTACCACTTATGCCAACACTCCGGTATCTTGACTACCCTTAGTATGTCTGGATCTGACGGAGAGTACATAACGCCTCAGGATATCAAGAGAAAAGTCAAATTATATCAACTGGCCTCCAGGAGGTGACAGATGCCACGCTATCAGTCCTCCCATCCCTCGCAATACAGTCCGGAAACCCTCACTACACCACCACCCCCATCTCATCCTTCACTGCCTATTCCAGTTTGCCAGTATCTCAAACACTGCTTACATAATATCGTCCACCCACTCAGCACTATATAAGCCTCCTCCCCCTCGCCCTCCTCTTTCTCCTCTCAAGTCTCTTGCCTTTTGGCTTAGATCAAGTGTAGTATCTGTTCTTCATAGTTTAATCGCTGTGACCGGTCTACGGACCGTCAATAATGATTATTCTTATTTTTGGAACCAGCTGCAGAACCTCTGGGCTTGCTCACGTTCTGTGGCACAGTGTCGCTCGTATTCGCACTACCTCGAGCTGACGCGAATCATCTTTTTTTTCGTTGAGTGCTCGGTCTGACGACTGGGTCTTGAAGAAGAAATGTTATGAGGAACGAATGGTGTTGATGATGCGCAACGTGATGGTGAAATTTTTGCGTCGTTGTGCTTCACAAAGACTGCTGCCTTGCGTTCCTGTTTGTCATCTTGTTGTCCTGCCATCGGAGTAATGCTGTTGGCATCCACTTCACTCGTCCTTCGCCTATTGGCAACGATCCAGCTGTCTTTCAAAGGATGGAGGCGATGTGACTTTCGCTCGCATGGACGTCGCAGTGGCATCAGTTGCGCGGCAAATGACGCTTTATTGTCGTCTTGTCACGTAAAATCCGCTTGAGATGTTGTTTGTCGTGGCAAGCTGAAGCCCGGACTGCGACACTCGCTGGTGTCACTGGTCTAAGAAAGTGACAGATCAATCACCTTGTCCGTTCAAGACGAGCTCCAAGTTTCATATGTTGATCTTGCTTGAGAGAGTAACACGCCCTGGGAACATATTTCCACAGAGGGCACCCACAGGCTCATAAGGGTTTATTCCGGATAAGTACAGGATAGATTTGTAGATACGATTTGAATATGCTGAATATATAATATCAAGATGCACGGTGCAAAGCTCTACACCTGAAAGACCAACGAGAAGTAGCATGAGAAGAGCGTCTAAATGCTGACGTTTGATTAATCGGAATCCGTTTGACAGAATTGAAGGCAGATGACAGCGAGAAAAGCTGGGTCAGAACCATGTCCACTGTGAAGAGCCTCATTGCGAATGAACCCGTTCCGGAAGTTTTTGACATTTATACCGTCTACGATTGTCTGAAAGACATTTTTCTGGTCCTGAGATGCTTTGCCCGTAGCTACGGTCTCAATGAGGGCTTTGAGTCGAGCATCGTTTCTTGCGCGCAAGCCAAGAGTCGGACCTGGCAGAAACGATGGGTAACCAAGAGATCTCGACGAGCCTCGTGCTGCTGCATGTTTACCAGCCGCTTGGGTTCGCCGGCCAACTTGCGATACTGGACGAGTAGTACGAGCCCTGGTGGGTGGCCGTATTTTCCGCCTTGGTCCCGGAAGCAGACCAAGCGATGATGTGTCGGTGTCGTCCCCAAGCTCTTCAGTGCCACGAGTGCTAGCGCCAGCCTCAGGTCGAACGAACAGCGACACGACTTTGACAAGCTGATTGTGTTCCCACTCCAAATCCTCGAAGCAATCCTTCTCTTTCTGGCGTGCGTGATCGAGCTGTGCCTTTGCGTAGGTCATATTATCGAGATGACACTTTGACAAAGCCTCGTATCTTTTGTCCACCTCTTGACGTGCTTTGTCGAGTCGCGCCTTGGTGTTCATCACTTCCTCGTAGTCATCGATTTCGAGTCCGGCAAATGGCCGTTCAGCGTCATGCGAGGGCTGCTGCGAGTTGCTGGTATTCATGATTGTACTGGCTCGTACCGATTATATGGGGATTGACAGAAGACGGAGCTATCAATGTGGCTGGTAGTGTGACAGATAGGATATGTCGGAACCCGATCCATAGACTCAGCAATAACCTACGTCTTTGGCAGCTGCTCCTGTGACATGCGACAGGAAGGAGTTTGTTCAACCTTGATGATCGAAGGGACGGAGAAATATCGGCATCGCAAACGCTCCATTTGGACAACAACCACTTCCATCCTTGGCATCGCGTCCATTGCATACAACAATTCGCAAAGACATGACCACAAATCAGGCTCCCAATCCTAGGGAATTCAAGTCGTGGGAAGATGCTTTCCAATATCCAGTCCCGGTTGTGCGCCGGCTCGAGCAACAACTTCGCACCAATATCAATGAGAACAGCGACAAGTTGCGCTCCTTGGTCGGCAACAGTTACCGCGATCTGCTAAGCACTGCCGAACGCATTGTGGAAATGGACCAACAGATACATTCAATCGATACTTGCCTCGGGAATATTGGCTCAAAATGCAATGCTCGTGCTATCGAGCGCATTGCCGCCAATCAACGAAAGACTGCCAATGCTCAGAGGAATCGAAACCATGTTCGCAATGCTCTTGCTTCCAACATTGCTCTTCTCCAACGCTGTATGGCGCACGCCCTCCAACTAATCAGACGCGGAAATCATTCATTGCGTGCTGCAAAGCTTCTTGTTATCTCTAGATTGCTGTACACCAGTGCTTCCAAATCTCCGGACCCGCCTGCCCTGCTTGACCATCTAAAGACGAAGTTGACTTCACTTCGTCGTAAGTTGTTGAGTCATGTTGACAAGTATCTGGTGTCCGCTACCCTTGAGAAGTCGGCCCTGGTCGACACATTGGCTGCCTTCTCGCTTGCAACCACATCCACACCAACAGATGTGTTGAACCACTTCCTACATGTGCGAGCTTCTAGCCTTGGTGATCTTGTCAAATCTCCCACTCAGGCTCAGCTACACGATGCCTTGGGTCTGCTCATCACAACAATCAAGGAGGTGCAGATCGTATTCCCGAAACAGCTCTCTGCTCTTCTGGGCAGAATACAGGACGAACCCCTACTGCAGGGTTCAGCTATTCAGGATATGCCTGAACTCAGCCTCGAGATCTACGAAAGCTGGATCTCGGACGATGTACGCAAGTTCACTCCTTGGCTCAGGCATGATCAATTGCAAGGGTCGGCCGCCACAGTGGTACTGAAGAAGTGGGTCGCTCAAGCAAGATCGACACTCATGCAAGGACTCAACTCCCTGCTCGATGACACGCACGAAGTCTCTGTCGTTGTTTCGCTACGCAAAGACTTCATATCTCGTTCTCTGTCTGCCGATCGGAAGCTGCCAGGTCTTGATCCGGCTACTTTCTTTGAGGAATTGCGTGCTTCCTTCAACCGTCGTCTCCGTGACTTGGTCGTCGAATCTGCCAACGTTGGTGAGTATATTGTCGGTCCCTACCTGAGGGGCGAATACATCCAGTCCATCGTCAATCCCGGACCCGCTGCGAACCTCTGGGATCCTGCAAATCTGGAGATTGAGCCTGGAAAGGGCTCCATCACTTTCAGAAATTTGATTCATAATGCCTCTCAAGGTAAAGATGCTTCTCTACAGGGTCTCGTACTATCTTTAAACTCATGGTCTTCCGACTTGGCCACATGGTCCACCACAATCAAGTCGATGCGCGATGACAGATGGAACGACGATCTCGATCTCGGCATTGAAGATGACTTTGAGATCGACTCTCCTCAAGATCTGCTAGCTAGAGAAGACCCTGATGAGCTGCAGAAACTGCTCGCATCGGAAAAAGCAAAGTCGCTGAAGGATGCATACGAGCAGATACAATCCTATGTGGACAAGAAGGGCCGCACAGTACGATCGTTGCGACTCCTGAGAGGACTCAGACATCAGGCAGCCCTTGGCGAGACTCAGACCTCCATCACCCAACCACCACCATCACTATTCCAGACCCTGCATGAGATGCTGGCTGAGCAAGTGCTAGAAAAGTCTGTCGAGCTCAAGAGATCTACGACAAAATCGCCTAAACTTTTCGTTCGTGCTCCTGCAACAGCATTATGGGAAGGTTCGCCACCACTTCCCGTGCAACCTTCACCGGCTTGCTTCAGATATCTGCATGATACCTGCAAGACAATGACGGATATTGGGAGTGATCTGTGGTCGCCTTCCGCTCTGTCAATTCTCAAGAACAGACTGCGAAGCACCATTTTTGACTCACTCAATGATACTCTACTGAGCACAACCCACACCAACGGCTCCACTACAACAGCAGCACCCTCAAGTGTGATTGGCGATACTTCAATCAACGGAGAATCCAAACCGGATTTCACCGAAGATGGTGTATCAGTGGATGACAAAGCTCAAGAACAATCCACCAACACCAACGCCAACACCACTTTTTCGACCCAATCGATTCCATCCCCCAAACTCATCCAAGCAACCTTCGACATCCTCTACCTCGACAAAATCCTCGCCGTGTCCAACCCCAACACCGCTAGCTTTGATACTGCAATCTCAAATCTCAAATCAAAGGCTGAGTTGGAAGATGCAGCTATAGAGCGTTTGAGAAAGAGTACGGGCGATTATTACAAGAGGACGTATCTTTTGTTTGGGTTGCTCGCTGTTTGAGGGTAGAGCTTTGGCTTGGAGAGGGTGTTTTTGAGTTGGTGGGAGTGTGAGGGTTGAGGGGGGAATAGGTGAAAGGGTGGTGGGTTTGTTGTGCTAGATACACTGGTGGTCCAAGAGTGCTCTACCCTTCTCCTCGATATCAAAGCAGCATGCATCATATGACTAGGGTTACTTTAGCTTGAGCTGGGGCAGACTAAACTTGCTGGTTGCAGAGCTATTCGACGATGGTGGTTGATGATATGAGATCTAGGAGAAGATATTCAGAGCATCTATCGGCTTGTGCATCTCGACATCTTGAAAGCGTGGCTACGCTTTCATGCTACCAGATGACTCGGAAGCAGCGTTGGGGGTTGGAACCAAAGTGGACGGAGATGGCAACTTCACGATAGTGAAAAAGTCTGTACAACAACAGACAGAATACTGTCAGTCAAGTATGGTAGATGAATGAGGGGTTTAGAGCGAGACTTAAGAAGCCGAACATCTTTCGCTCCGATACAAATCACGCTGGGTCCACGAGTGCGTGGGCAAGCGTCACTCAGCAGAGACTGCCCACACATTCAGCGCAGCGTTGTTCAGTAGTCTGGAGAGATTGACATGTGGATATCACATTACCGAGGTGCAACAATCAGGTCAGCGATTCTTCCTCTTGCCCAGATCCACATTTTATGGGAGTAGAGAACCTCCTGATCATCATTTGTGAGAATTGGTTCAATGAGTAATACACAAAGGAAAAACTGGATCCACAAACCTGGTTTACCTCCTTCTCACTCCTCTCCTATTGTGTATGCAGATCTACCCAAGAAGCGAAGCTCCATCATGAGAACCACATCCATCACTCGAGACCATTTCTCACCATGAGCCATGAAGATGTCATATGGACGAAGCTGCCTTTTTAAGAGCCCATCCCAAAGCTCTGATGGCTCCTTAGAACTCTGATATGCGCCTCACATCGGAAGCAGAGCGAAAAAATAAGCCAAACGCGTGTCTAGTTTCTAGCTGTCAGCTACACTATCAAGGAGTATCAGCAGAACACTAAGGTAGCATGTTGCGAATCTTGCAAAATCACCGATAACCCGCATCTTTTCCATCGAAAACAAGCGCTACCTATCTCAACTGAGAGCCCAATTCTGTGGAGGTTTGATCACTCAACAGTATAAGAACCAGTGCCCACACTTGTCTTCACGCTCGCCATCTGATCATCGTTGTATTCCCTCTCGCCGGGACGAGAGCCAGCACATCCACCCAGACCGATTGTTCAGTCGAACCTACATCAATCTTCTAAGTCCATTGCAAGAGAGCAGGAGATAGAAGAACTAGGTCAATGACCCTCGATCTTCCTCCCGTCCTAGCTCCATAACATCGTGATTGAATCTGTATTCGAGAGCTCCAATACCGCATACAGGACCACAGACCCGGTTCCCTCTCTTTCTTACCTTTGCCTCCTTACAAAGCATTCCCACTCAACACCCCCACCAGACTTCTGCAGATTCTCCCCTGAATCAGCGCCACCACTATCGGCAGCCCTCGCTACAAGCAAAGACCTCCATATACATTTCGCATGGACTCTTTATACCAAAGAACTGTGTATTATCAGAAAGCACGCCTTTGATTCTGAGTTCGATGAGGATCAAGAGATACGTACCTATCGCTAGATACATAACTATCTCATATCTTGTCCATCAACAGCCTATGCAACACTCTTGAACCATCGACCGCGTACCCCCAAACCCCGTACAAGAATTCCCTCTATCTTGACTGTCCTTCTTAAGATAGCAATTCTACAACAAAGAAATCATGGACAAAACCAATCATCTAATCTCTTCGGGCAACATGAGCCTCTACGACAAATGGCACAGAGATCACAGAAGTGGCCTTTATGGTCAAGAGATTCCGATTTCTGGATGCAAAGAGTCTTCTTGCAAGAGGGAAAAAGGTCAAGGAGATGGAAATCAGGTCAATGACTTCTTCAAGCTTCGCCCTCTTTCTTCCCCCCTTAAACCCACCCCCACTTCCGCCAAGTGCAAGATTACGCAGTAACTCACCTCTGAGTGTTCAAGAAACTGTCAACACGAAACAATGCTTCGTGAACCTGATGGACTTCCTAGCTCTCCCTCACAGCTACATCACCAGACCTTTTCGCGTGCCGAGGCTCCTCGAATTCACCCTCCATCACAGAGGTCGGACGAGTAGTTGGGCAGCTCGTCAAAGTTGCCAGGATCAATTGATGTTTCATGGGGGTAATTAGATCGGCAGAATTCAATACTCGGATTTGAGAAGCCAATGAACAAAGTCGTTGCTCAACTTGAAAGTACGACTTCACGAGGTGAACAGCACGAATCATGAATTTCAAGAAAGAAGCAATAAAAGGTTTGTAGGTAAAGGCTTTTCACTCAAAGCCATAATAGTGAAAACACAAGGTCACGAAGGACCCAGACTAGAAAAAACGAAGAAATAGTAGAAAAACGCCGTCCCCCAAAGGTCAATCCTTTGATCCCCAAGTTTTCCCTTGATTCCTCCTGATTTGATCGACGCCCTTGCACACTCTGTGTAGACCCTCCTTGTACTAGTAAGAAGAAAAAGGAAAAAGAAAAACTTCATGGCTTCATCCCCTCTTTCCATCGTGATCATGCCATGTCATCCTTCACA
This sequence comes from Aureobasidium namibiae CBS 147.97, assembly GCF_000721765.1. NCBI lineage: Eukaryota > Fungi > Ascomycota > Dothideomycetes > Dothideales > Saccotheciaceae > Aureobasidium > Aureobasidium namibiae. The sequence continues at coordinate 15,362 of NW_013581183.1, read as the reverse complement.
CCCCTCGCCAATACTACAGCTGAGAAGGTGGTGGATGAGGGGCTGCAGCAAATGGACCTCCCTGTGTCATTGACTGCAGCGACGGCAAAGTGTTGTTTGGGCCCGGCATGCCGTTCTGCGAAGAGGGGTACTGTGGTGGACCGCTCCATCCCGGACCACGGTAGTTCGTGCCAGGGCTAGGCGCACGAGGTGTCTGGGTATCACTCAGCGGGCTCGCCGTGGGCGCCTTTGGACTAGGATATGTCGCAGGGATGGAGAACCCATTTGGCGCACCGCCAGCTGTTGTCGTCGACATGCCATAAGGGTTGGATGGATGCGGTAGTGTTGATTGTGCGCTGGCAGCATCTCTCAACATGCGATCGTATGCTCCATAACGGTTTGAGATACTTGGCAGGCGGGCTTGAATGCCAATCTGCTGCTGGAACTCTTGTGGGGTCTGGTATGTTGGCTGTGGACGATATGAGTTGTGAGGAGGGAACTGTGAATGCGCGCGATCATATGCATGGTAGATCTGCGAAGGTGGAGTCCATTGTCCGTTGGCAAGACGGGCGCCAGGTGTTGTTGGTGACTGAGCTGCAGGTCTACCACCAGAATCTTGCCTATCATGAACTGAAGGCTGCGCTGCAGGTCCGTTCTTGGTCAACAAGTCGTTAGCTGGGCTACCGTAATGTGGTAAGATAGCACGACTCGTAGCCTGCGGCTGAACATATTCGGCGCCTGTCTGGGGGCTACCCGCACTTGGCTGAGAGATGTGTGAAGTAGTTCCGTAAGGCTGTGGTGTCTGGTAAGGTTGAGTTGTCAAAGGACCGCCTGATGTACGGCGCACCTGTTGATGAAATTGCGAGTATTCACCAGGAATAGCAGCGGGCAAAGTTCTTGACGAGTAGTAGCCTTCCGAGAAGGGACGAAGTGGAGCTGCGGATGAGCCCGTTGGCTCACTGTGTTGCTGACGAAGCGAAGGAGTGGGCTGAGTAGAGTAGAGCCCAGTCGCGTACGAGGCTCTTCGAGGATCAGCTTGTTGGATGAATTGTTGCTGAGAGGCCAGCGCTCGTGCATCCAGATTGTAGCTCCCTGCAGGATAAGCGGGAGTTTTGGGCTTGTACATATATGGCCGCTCACTGTTCTGCACTTGCACAGGTCGCGAAACTTGCGGCATGGTGTAACCACCAGTGTATCCGCCAGTGTATGATGGTGCAACAGGTCTGAAAGGCTTAGCAGGCTTGACGCGCTCCATGAAGTCGCCCATGAAGACGTGATTTTGACCCTTAGGGTCGTCAGTGAACCTGCCTTTGGCTTCTGTCGACTTCTTTGGCAGGTAGTAATACAGTTGATCAGGCTTCTTCAAGTCGATCTTGACCTGATCAGAGTTCTTGATGACGGCTGTGCTATAGCCTTGAGGAGGATTCTGTAGGTTACGGAAGTCGGCCCACTTCCAGGCTGCGTCTTCGTGGAAGGGAGTATCCATCATGGGGACACCATCCTGGCGGTTCTCGATCGACACAGACTGTTTGCTCATACCCTCCGGCATAGGAATAGCAGTTGGTGAGGGCTTAGGACGCTCAGAATCAATAGGGTCCAAGACCAGGATCCACTTCCATTCGACCTCAACTTGATCGCCAGAAGGAAGCATGTTGATAAGAACCGATGCTTCACCTGAGCGATTTTCCTCGACGACGCCTGCGAAAATATCGCCGCCTGGGTACTGAGCCTGAATAGCATCGCCTTGCTTGAGAGATCTAGCAAACGTGTTGATGAGCTTGCTGTTTTCCAAAGCATCGATATCCACATTCTTTGCACGCTTGGGACGATGGAAGCGGCATCTCAAGTCAATGCCCTCTTCAAAGTACTCAGTTCCGTCCTCGCCAAAGGTTGGTACAGGGCCGACGTCGATTTGTACACCAGCAGCAAGCGCGCAAGTTGCGTGATATGCTCTAGTGCACTTCTTTGCTTGACACTGGAAGCAAGCACCCCGCTTAGATCGACAGAAATTGCACTTGAGGTCGAGGCGTGCCTTGTTGATACCAGCAACACCAATGACCTTCTCAACTCCATCCTCGCTATTAATCCAGGTTTCAGGGGTGTAGAGAGCACAACAGCGATGCGCTTGTTGGCCGTTGTCTGTAGGCAATAGAGGCTCGTTGGGAGGATCGTTCGGACAGAGGACACAAGGTTCGCGGTGAGGACCCTTGATAAGGATTCTGATGCGCTTCTTCTTTTTGCCTGCGTCCTTCTCCTTGGGGTCCCGCTTGCGCTTGCGAGCTTGCGATTGCGGCTTGCCTGCAACACTCGCAGGAGGACTGGGAAGATCAGTCGCAATATCCAGATCCATTTCATCTTCGTCGTCATCGTCGGTTTCTTCGTAATACTCAGGAGTAGGTTCACCTCTAAGCTTACGCTCGATTTCACCGACATCAACCCAGACACTGTCAGCCTCGCACTCGCACTTCTTAGCAATACGTCCATAGTCGAGCCAGGATTCGGTCGCGAAGTTGACAGATTCGGCACAGTTGTAGCCAATGTTGTATCCTGAGTGATATCCGTAGGGGTATGTAATGACGAATTCACCTTCGTAATGGACGAGCTTGTTGACCTTGATGCCAAATTGCTTCTGCAAGATTTCTGGAGAGATGAGATAAGTCTTGTGGCGCAAGAACTGATCGCAAGCTTTTGAATCGTTAGGCCAAATGCTTCGCATCGCTTTCTCAAACTTTCTGGCGTCCTCTTGCGAGATACTGTACCACTGCTTGGGTGCTCCGAAATGAATGTAATTGATGCTGTAAAGATCAACATCTTCCAGATGCCAGGCAAAAGTAGCTTTCCACATTCCCATGTACAAATAAGCAGTATTGACACCGGGGACCTTGGTTCCAAGCACATCAAGCAAGTTGGGCAGTTTTGCAACATTCCAGACATCACACTCGTCCTTGAATAATGAACCAGGCATATCAGCAGCGTACATTGGTTGGGCGAATGTTAAACTCTTCCAGTATGCAGTCTCTAATTCAGCACATCGCTCGGCAGTGAACTCATCCAGATCGTCCATGTGGTAGTCGAAATCCTTGAAGGCAGCTTCGTCATAATCGTCGTTGGTCTCGGTAGTGTTGTTCATTCTGCGAGACGAAACAGACTTCTGTTGGCCTGCCTTGGGTTGACGTCCTCTTGGTTTGGGTTTCGGCTTGCTTGGAGTTGTATGTTCAGAAGGCTCGGTAGACTTGAGTACGGGTGATGTGGGCGTTGGCGGAACTTGGCTGGTTCTGGACGAGTTCTGGTCCTCGTCGTCTTCGACCTCGTTCTTCAAAGGGTTCTTGCGAGGTCTGCCAGGTTTCCTCTTGGTAGTAGCATCTTTCGGGGCCGATGTCCTGGCCGAAGTGCGAGTCTTGGCTGCAGCACCCCTAGCGGCCTGTCCTTGGTTTCTGCGACGCTGTCCTCTTCTGGCAGGAGGCTGGTACTGAGTTTCTTCAGTGAGCGCCTTCCATTCAGGCAGGTTGTAGGAGCGTTGCTTCTCGATGTTGGCCTGGGTGTAGATTCCGTGTGTGCCCATAAACTCTTGCGAGATGGGGTTCTTGATCTTGATGGTCTTGACGAGTTCGTCGAGGGCGGGCTGGTCATCTCTCCATTCCTGGGGCGGGATAACCTTTACGATACCAGATTTCATGCCGTACTTGTCGATCTTGTCAATGTACTTTTTGAAGTCGCGGAATTGTGCCATTGTCTGTCGCAAATGAGTTAGAGATACGAGTAGCTTGTGATAGTGAGCATGTGACGTACTGGTTTGAAGACGGGGACTTTGCCATCACCCCAGTAGTGGTCTGGCTCGACCTCTTCCTCGTCGTCCAAGTCGAGGTCCAGTTCAGACAGGTCAGAAGAAGCGTCATCGTCGACTCTAGCGTTGTTGTCCTCGGAAGTGGGTGGAGTCAAGGCATGTGCGGGTTCGGGGTGCTTGGACAAGTTGGAAGCTTCGGGCAGGGCAGCGTCGGAGGAGACGTTCGTGGGCTCGGTCGCAACGACCGGCAATGCCATCGACGTGTCCATGGTGGTAGTGGGTACAATCAAACACTGCCACAAAGGGCGTGGCTAATTTTCGAAAGCGACAAAACTCGAAGGGGGAGGAGCAAGGTGGTTGCTTGTGCTGGTGGCTTGCTTTGACCCGGGTGGGCAGTGCGGCAAGCGACAGCAGATGGCGGCAGAGAGAGGTGACAGTCCTGGGTCGACTGCTCACGGGTGTCGCGGCAGAGCGGAGAATAGTTGTCGCATGCGCAAGGCAGTCACTGTCGAGAAGGCTTTGCTCTTGCTGTCGTCGATGTCGTTGAGCGTGGAATGCGATCAGAACCGCAAAACCAAAGAGTCGTCGCTGCCGTCCCTCACCCCATAGATCAGGTGCCTCTCTTGGCAATCCGCTTGACTCCGTCGTGCACGGACGCGTTTGTTGCCTCAGAGCCTCACTTCGCGGCCTGCGAGAATCCATGCAAATAGTTACTGTTGTGGACTGGAAGAAGATAGAGCGAACAGGAAGTAGAATACTATGCTATTGAGATGTACAGAGAATCGTTGCTTGCTGCATGGTTTGGTCAACACGCAAATCTTCTGCACGTCCAACCACGGAGCCACTTCCTTCCAGATAAGATCCGCCGGAGATGGACAAGGCCCCTGTCTCCTGATCACTTCCGGCTCCCAGGACTCATCTATCTGACAGGGCTGACACTGCCCAAGCTTTGCGGACCTGTTGATCCTCGTATACACATCAGCCAAAGGAAGCAACCACTTCAGATGTTCACAAGTGACTGGTCCTCCACCTTGACCCAAGAACCCTCCTCCGAATTCTCCTACCATGCCACCTGAACTCCACACCTCCTTGGCGAACCATGGTTTGGCGCAGTCGAGGAGGCGCTGCTGTCGTCGACATGCATATGCAGCCACCACAAGGGTAGGACACGGCCATCGATGCCTCTTGCAGAAGTGCGAGTGAAGGGGCCTTCACATGTGTAAAAGAGTGTACTGCGTGTAGCTACCTATAGAAATGCACCAGGTACTCGAAGAACAGAGCCATAGCCATCGAAACACAACTTGATGTCCGCTCTTTTAGCTGCGTGTCTGATCTCGGAACTATCGTGCATTAAGTCGTCCTATGCCACCTCTAGAAATGGGTGGGAGTCTCGGACATTAGCACATCAGAAGGCAACATTCGGAGAAATGTGAGATGGTGTTGCAGGATGTGATCGAGGAAAAAGAAGGATATGAATAGTCATCAATTTTTTCGTCGTTTCAACTTCTCACGGCGCTCAAACGCATTTTATGCATTCTTCTTTCTTTCTCTTTTCCCAGTTTCCAACTATCAGAGAACCAGAAGAGTAAAAGCAAAACCCACATGCCAGTGTCCCGAAAAAGGTACACACGCCCCAGAAGCTCCGAAAGCTATGCAGCAAACGAGAAAACAAATAGGACGCGAAAGATAGAAAATGAAGACACTCCAGCGCGCGCTCCAGTGTACATGACAAGAAAAGGGCATTTCCGAAAAGAACAACGTAGAAGTAAAAGAGGTGTGTAAAGAAAAAAGAAGTGTGTGTGGTATGCAGAAACAAGACAAACGCCGTCGTGATCAAATGTCAGTCATTCCTCCATTGATAGCGCCCCCTTCCCTGTCCGTATCTGTTTTCTTTAATTCGTTGGTTCCTTTTTGCAAAATGCTCAGTGTTTGCGCTGCTAGAAGGTCCCTAGCGCTGTACCTCAAAGCGACTGGGAACTCCTATGCCTGGGGCTGAGGGGCACCGCCGCGGCCGCCACGGCCGCGACCTTGACCCTCGCCACGGCCTCTGAAGTTGCCGCGAGCACCTCCTCTAGGTCCACCACGACCGCGTCCACGACCTCCACGGCCTTGTCCGCCTCTTCCTCCGCGTCTCTCGACAGATTGGTAGCCCTCGGCATCGGTCGAAGCAAGACCGTTGGTAGTGTTGTTGTTCTCAGCAGCGGCCTCGGTAGCGGTGGCGTTTGCGGAGGTCTGATCGGCCCAGGAGCTGGTCGACTGCGGCTGGGCGGGCTCGTGGACAGCCTCGGTCTCGTCGGCGGGACGGGGGACCATCTCGAAAGAGTCGTCAAGCTGTTCGTCGTTACCGGCGGTGGCAGCGGCGTTGTCCCACTGTGTCTCGGCTGACTTGTTGGCGGAACCGTCGTCAATGGATGCCTCGGCGATGGGCAGGTCTTCGGCAGCGACAACGGGCTTTTCCTCCTCTGCGGGCTGGTTCAGACCGAGCTCGGTGAGACCGGCGTGGGCGATGGTGGGATCGCTGGAAGGGATAGTATCCTCGGGCTGGACAGCGGGAGCGTCAGTGGACTCGGCAGGGGTCTCCTCTTGTGCAGACTCCTCGCCAGGGAAGGCGCCAAATCCGACAGCGGCTTGCTTGACCTGCGAGTCTGGAGTAATGTCAGTACCATGAATGTCAGGCGAGGGTCAAGTCCTCTTACACTTGACGGGCAAGAGTTCGCCCTCAACCGAAGGGACCTGCTCGTCAGAACCCTGGATCAGGTTCATAACGGCATCGACGGCCTTGTCGTCACCTCCGTAGACTAGCAAAAGAGCACCCTCGAATGCCTTGGACTCATCAGAGTCAGCCTCCTCTTCAATGACACGCTTGGCAGCGGCAGCTCTGAGGAACTGGCTGAAGGTGAGTAGCTTCTGGCGCAGGGCAGAGTTGAGTTGTTCCTCGAGCTGGTCCTTGAGATCAGCCTTCAGCTTCTCGATCTCGGCCTGGTGAGACGAAGTCAGGTGCGAGTGCTGAGCGGACATGCGCGACTGGTAGTCGGCATCGACCTTCTTGTACTGGGCGATCTGTTCTTCGAGCTGGGCGAGCGAGGCTTGGAGGGCGGGCTTCTTCGAGGCTTGGGCCTTTTGGTCGGCGTTGATCTTGCGCGAAGCAAGAAGTTCGTCCAGAGACTTGCCAGGGTTCTCGGCGAGGATCGAGTCCAACTTAGTCATGGCGTTCTGTGAATGGTCAACATGATGTGGTTGTGGTAGACAAGTGGGTGACCGACAAGCTTCTTGTTCACATTGCGGATGTTCCTGGGAGAGGGTTAGCGTTGACGATCTATGGAACGGACGAACACAAGACATACTTCTGAAGTTCCTTGACATAGGAACTCTCGAAGGCATCGCCGTTGGTGTCTGCGACATCAGGAGTCGGAGTCTTCTGGCCATCACTGTCTTGCTGGGTCTGGGCGGGTGCTTGGGCGGCGGCGAGTTCGGCCTTCTCACGCTTCTTGCGAGCGCTCTTGGACTCGCTGGCGGGCTGAGGGTTACTGATGGTGTCGGCGGACATTCTGAATGGTGGATTGTTTATTCCGAACTGAGGATGCGCAAAGAATCAAAGTCGCGTGCTTGTGGGTTGATTGAGGGAAGTCCGTGCGCAAGCTTGCCAAAACCCGCGTTTCGAGGGTCCTGTTCTAGATACTTCGATCATATTCAAGATATATGCAAGCACTCTCATATATGAAGACTGACCGCCAAGCTGCAATTCCGCAGCGTTGTAGATCTCGCTCTTGCCGGGTACTGGTGCATACGTAGGTGCTTTCCAGATGCGTCCTGCGCTTGGTAGACATTCTTGAAGGCGTACATTGTTAGGCGTGGTGTGTATATGAAAAGTGCGTGGGTTGGAGCAGAAGATCCTTTCAACGGTATCTATGGTGTGTCTGAGTTGCTTATGGAAGGAGCAAGTGATCTTAAACGAGAAGTAACGTCTAGAGAAGCAGCGTACAGTTCTACATGTCCAGCTCTCACTTAGGAAAGAACATGGTCATGGACAAGACACGGAATTGATACAGCATCCTGTCTGCAACTTTCACGCTCTTACTACAAAGGTCTCAAGCAGCGTCTCACCATAGAAAGACACAACGATGTCCAGACTAGACTTGTATCCAAAGAGAGCCTGGAGTATCGCATCTCGATGGAGGCAATCCGGTCCCTCGAATGTATTGTGAAGTTTAATAGCTATATACACGTTATACACTTTTGCACATGGGAAGATGGAAAGAAGCTTCATGTTGGAAAAGTGTTCGTTTCAGTGCATGTGGCACTTCTAAAAATCTATCTACAAAACATCGACAAAAATCGAATCGAAATCTATATGGTCCATTGAATCATGGAAAGGGGGTATATATCGCAACGTTCTAAACCTTTTCTTCATAGGCGTCCAGCGCCATTTTCAGTCTCCTCTCTCCAAAAACTCATGAGCTGCACTGACCAGGGTACTTTCTGTCTGTGATCTTGTCTCCAATCAAGCCATACTTGATAGCATTTTGGTAGCCCCAAGCGCCGGGACCCTTGAAGTTCCACATAAAGTAACCACGAGCGTGTGCCTCGAAGGTATCGAGCTCGGCTTCGAGGAACTTGCGTGTGGCTTGGATCAGAGGTTGATTCCAGTACTCGATGGGGACGTTGGCAGAGCATTGGCAGCCCTCGATCCAGCAGACGTTGCCGGCAACTGTTGAGCCGTCGGGGTTGGCGCAGATGTTGGTGGCAGCGCTGAACTCGCCGACAATGACAGGCAAGTTGGAAGATGAGGGCAACAGTTCGGTTGATTGCCAGTTGCAAGCCTTCTCAATGTGTCCAGCCTGAGTCAGCTTGGAGTCGTCGGCAACCATGTTCTGGTAGAGATGGGTATCGATCCAGAACTTGGCATCGGCAAGGGAGGCATCGCCGTTGACGGCAGAGCCAACCTCTTCCCAGTCAGAAGGTCCTACGAAACTGTCGTGCATGATGACAGCGAGGTTCTGGTTGGTCGAGGCGGACTTGACAGCGGTGTAAGCCTTCTGAGCCCACTCCTTGGTGGTGTCGATGTTGTTCTGGTCCCACGAGATGGGTTCGTTGACGAGCTGGATACCAAAGACGACATCAGCGTATTCTTGAGCACCGTACTTCTTGGCAATGGTCTCGAGAATGCTGATGCTCTGTGCCATGTTGTCGTCTTGCTGCCATGCTACATTGCCCGAGCGACCAGAGTTGTCGAAACCGTTCTGCGAGCCAGGCGAGCCGTGGCAGTCGACGAGAACCTTGATACCGTGGTTGCGGCACCAGCCAATGGCCTTCTCGAGGTAAGCGTCAGCACCCATGAGGTATGGAGCAGTCTCGACGTAGGACCAGAAACCGATAGGGATACGCACAGCGTTGATCCCGGCGGCTGCTAGTCCCACGACGTCAGACTCGGTGAAGTAACTTGACCAGTGTTGCTCCAGCTTGGCTTGCGCGCCATCACAGCTGTCGAAAGAGTATTGGTCCTTGGCGTCAGTATTGTCAAAGACATCGCCGTTCATCCATGACTCAAGGATTAGCCAGCCACCGATGTTGACTCCACGAAGAACGTCAGGGAGGACGGTGGATACGGTGGAGGCAGCGGCAGTGCTAGAAGCAGCGGACGAAGTGATGTTGGCAGTAGCTGTGGCGGTGCTGTTGTATGAAGCAGTAGAGTAGAGAGATGATGAGGAGGATTGACGGTAAGATGTCCACCACGAAGAAACGGCAGTGTTGTTGGTTTGTCCAGTTCCAGTAGGTTGAGGGTATCCAGTTACTCCAGAAGGGAATCCAGTTCCAGTAGGCCAAGCATATCCAGATACGGTTGGGTAAAATCCAGAGGCGTGATATCCAGAGGGGACAATTCCAGTAGGTACGATATGTTTGTTTCCAATAGCAAGGGTCGGGAAGGTCGAAGTCGATTCGTCGGTAGCCGATGGGTTCCAGGAAGCCGGTCCGTGGTAGTAAGGTTGAAGTGAAAACGATGGTGCAGAAGGGACAGGTGCAGGCAAAGCTTCCACAACGAGAGAAGAGAACGCAAAACAAGCAAACGCAAAAGAACCGAACATTTCTGCTACGGATCTACTTTTTCAAAAAAGAGTGTGAGGAGTATGTCTTGATATAGGTCGTCGATTGTGTGACGTGGCTGCGGCTGTGGCTATTGGCAAGCTATTGAGCAGATTGTATCCTGGGAGACGTAGCAGAGTTGGAAAAGACCGTTGAGTTTCGCCGGTAGTGATCGTGGAGAGTGATAGACTCGAAAGAGAGGACGTGAGTAGCGTAAAGGCGTCTCACAGAGAGCACAAGTAAAGAATGACAGCACTAGGCCGGAGGAGAACTCGAACAGAATGTTGGAAGAAAGAATAGAGAGCCACAGGAGATTCTGGTCGCACTTATCGTGGCCGTATACACGACCCCTGTGTAGATGGTTCCCCTGATAGAGCACTTACCGACTCAGACAACTGTTAAAGACCGTTTGAAACCGTGGTTGCCGCCTGGCTGACCAGTAAGGAATGCCGTTAGCCGCGTCTGCACGTCCAGGTCACATTCGACAGCTCCGTATAATTCACGGGAGCAGAGCCTTACGCTCAAGCTTTGCCTGATCATCTCAAAAAGGTATTATCAGTGGATCCATCGACATGGCTGACTATGTGTTGGACATCGGCGGAAAGAGGAAGAGGAAGTTTCAGAGTGATAGTTGAAACTTGGTCAGTGCTGAAGAACAGTGCTGGAGAACACTGCCAGCTCTTGCTGTCTCCACCGCTCACTCGGACCGTTCAGGTTGGCATGCATCTGCTGTTTCTATTGGTCTGTGAGGTCGCGACTAGGAGAATCGCGTCGTCCAAAGGCGCTTGTCCCCACAAGCCAGATGCTCCTTGACATTGCAGATACTCTAAAGCGACACGAACTTTTCCGCAAAAGAACAGGTTTGGGCGCCTACGACGGCTTTGACTGATCACTTTTGTACTCACTCGCATGTGGATGTCGCGGCTGCGGATACAGGGCAACGCATGGAGCAGTTCGACACCTTTGAGCTTGATCGACTTGGTGGGTGGCGCGTTCTTCATGGCCATGGCGCCATGATCTGTACGATTTGTGGCAGTGAGCTGGTCAAGGCGTATGGTAAGGGGGCGGAACATGGCATCTGACAAGTTCGCGATTGACTACATGTCACTGAGTTTTTCGTCTAGGCCTCTACTGCCACGATTGTTGAATCGATCTACCGAATGTGTACACGCAACACTGTCGTTGAGCAACCTTGCATTCAAGGACTCATCTGGATCTAGAGTCTGATCCTGTCATATTCCTGGCATGTGAGACAGCAGCGATCGACTTCTCCGGTCCTCCAATCTTTCCTAGGCAGACTTTATTTATCCATATGCCCAAAGGCCTCGCTTTTGCCGCTTCTGCTAATCACATGTTTGCTTCTATCCCAACTTGTGCTACTGAAGATGGGTGTTTTTAGTCATCTGCCCTGGACAAGTTGCATGCTAAGACAGGCTCACACATACACTCGAGTCTTCTCTCTTCGTGACAGTAACAGTGACACGCTAATGTTTGATCAAACAAACGCTGTGGTGCAGAGCGACGTCTGGCATGGGTTAATGAAGATGTCTGGCTCTTATCCGGCTCAAGGCGCTGCAGCTCCCAAGACGATGTTTTGTAGATCACATCCCCTCATCTTGCGGTCGTGACAAGCGTGGAGGAGAGACAATCAAGACATCTGCAATGTGTGATTCAAGAACCGGGGTAAGCATCCAATCATGCATGCCATCGAGGTAGAGAAAATCGAGACGGTTGTTTCAGGTGTCGAGAACGGAAAGCAGACGTGAAAAGTGACACGACCCTGCCTGTTCCGAGCTCGAACAAAGAGATGGTCGAGATCATTGTAACAAGCGCACATGACCAAGAGTATGCTGGCTTGAGCGGGCGTCGAAGATAAACAGGGTGGATGCATGAAAAGAATCGGGGGAGTTTGGAGCATTTCAACCGCGTTAGGCTGTTGTAGACGTGACCAATGAATTGCAGCAGAGGTGCGCGTGTGGCAGCAGCATGCTAGATAAGACACTGTTGCAGGTGCTCAGTGACAGAGACGAGAGGCATCAAATATGATCATTTTGAACACCGCAGAATTGGGCACAGTGCAGAGTTAAAAATAAACAGAGAGAAGCTGGTGCTCGAATGCAGGTCGACGGGTGGTAGAACGAAGGATGAGCGTCTTGTCGCGTCGGGGCACGGAAGCAGCGTCGAGTCTGCCGGAGCGCGACTGCCAAAGTTGGGGGATCTTGGCCCACCTTCCTCCTCCCCATCCCATGTGATCTTTCAACGTGACCTCGAATACTCCCTCTCCTAGGCTTTGGCTATCGCGACGATTAATATCACAAATTGTCCAGGCCTGACTGCGCCGCGCAGAGCTGAAGGATTTGTTTCTCCACATCTACTTTTTGATACCCAACTTGCTGGTGTTGTCTGTCGCGTTCTTGCAAGACTAAAGCGCCCGGCTTGCGAACTCGTGACTTGTCACGGGATCTTCAAACGACGTCGACTCTCGAATTTGGTGAGTGCCATATCCGCCTTGTCGTCCCGGCAATCGCACATCTATACAGACGTGCTCTTCACAGCCAACACGGCATGGTTCTTGAGCGGTGTCGCTTGCTCGTCGTCGATGCGCCTGCGCGACTTCTCGCCTGCGCACGCGTCGCGACCTCGACCTCGTCATGGCGGAACCGATGCCAGCGCGCGTCGTCGCTAGAAGCCGTGGCCATAGCATATACCGCCAGCCTGCCGGTTGCTCGAGGCCATTCGTGATCGTTTTGTGATTTACGCGTTACTGACTGAGCTTGTCAGCATAGTCTTCCTACCTTCGTACTCGAACGTGATCGCCAATATCCTAAGCCAACCCAAATCGCAAAGCCAAGCAGCAGGCGCTAGTGATCTCTACGAAAGAACGTGATCGAAAATAACATAGACACACCCGCCCAACATGGCCTCCCTGGCTCACAAGCGTAAGCGTGACTCGCTGGACCACGATGTGGGTCATGCTCCTGCGCCCAATGACTTCAAGGAGTTCAGAGGCTCGCCGAACCCCCAGGTCGAGTACGAAACGCCCTTCTTGAACCACGAGAACGACATGCCACCACATTTCGCCGATGCCTTGGTTCAACACAATGCCGGCGACCACGGTGTACATGACCACTCTCTACACGATCACAACGTCCACCCACAAAGTCCTGCCAACGGACAGAGCGCTAGCGAGACGGCGAATGCCGCTTTACATTACTCCATGGGCGTACCACAGAACCATGACGAGTCTTTCCTCACACACAACGACGGCCACGGCGAGTCAAGCGCTGGCTTCTCCCTCGAGGCCGGTGCTGGTCAATCAAATCCCGAGTCGTATGGCGAGTTTTCTAGTCTCGAGCAGTTGAAAGAAAACGCACAACCTCAACAACAGCAGCAACAAGCTCCCCCACAGACTTCAGTCCTGGGTCCCACCGAGGGCTCACCATCAGCAACCCCTTCGGGCCTTAGACCAGCCGTGGGCACCGATGAATGGCACAAAGTGCGCCGCGACAACCACAAAGAAGGTAAGTCATCGCTCCAGATCATCATGTCACCTTCCTTGTCGGCCGTTCTCTGATATTGAACACAGTCGAACGTCGTCGCCGTGAAACGATCAATGAGGGCATCAACGAGCTCGCTAAGATCGTACCCGGTTGCGAAAAGAACAAGGGAAGCATTCTCCAGCGTGCGGTTCAATTCATCACTCAGCTCAAGGAAAATGAATCACAAAACATCGAGAAGTGGACGCTGGAGAAGCTCCTGACCGAGCAAGCTATTGCTGAACTGAGCGGATCCTGTGATAGACTCAAGGCCGAGTTGCATCAAGTCTACAAAGAACAAGATGCCTGGAAAAGATGCGCTCAACGTGCTGGGCTGGAGCCTTCGGAAGAAGACCGCGCAAACGCTGCTGACAACCGCGATGACGATGCTTAGTATGCAATGGCAAGCGACAATCTACGCCCAGGTTCGGCTTCACGAGAATACATCATCACGGTCGACCACGACTGAGGAATAGGGAAACCATGACACCATCTGGTTTCGGTCAGCGGGGCTGTTTTGTCCAAGCTATACACCCTTTCGACTCGTGCAACTCAGGGCTTTTCTTTTATTCTTTTCTTCACCAGACATCAGGTCACTCTACTATGGGTTTCTATACGTTTCTTTGCATCGCTTCCGGACTTCTAATCGATGAGAGAGTAATGGACGACTAAGGGTCGCGGCGTTTATTTTACAGTGGAATGGCGTCTTGGGAGGGTCTACATCTGCTGTTCGTGGTTTCTAGCTTACTTTATCCGATACCACTTGCTCGTATTACAACTCGTTTCGACCACCGTCATCATTATCATCTTCTTCTGCTGTGTTGATCTTCGCATGATTCGACCTTGCAGTGACGCCCAGGACAGACTGGCTGTCCGGGCGACCCTGTTACGGGCATATGAATCGACACACAATCGATGCACGTAGCTGTATGATCTCAAAAAAACTTGAACTCCCATATTGAATTTTGATTGAAATACCCAATTATTATTGTACTACGAGCTGGAGCAGTGTATCCTGGTGATTCCCTCGAATTTCCAGCGAAGCGCCACGGTGCGGGGTCGAGATGCCAGCTCCGAAAGGCCGAGGAGGAGCGAGAGGTGGAGGTATAGCAGGTGAAGGGAGGTTCGAGGTGTTGTCGCAGGGCAGCGTAGAGGGTCAAGAGGTGGAGGATCAGTTTATAAGAGACAGAGAACATGCAGAAAAGAGAAAAAGAGACGGGAGACAGGGTGGAGCTAAGGGAAGCACTCTAAGACGCGACAGTCGATTCACTAACGACTCCGACTCTGCATCGGCAGAGGCCACGCCTAGAAAGAAAACCTCGCCCACGGCCATAAGAAGGGTGACTAGAAGTGCAGAGAAGGATGGTAGCGACATCAACCACCAGACCGAGGGTAGCCCTACACCTAACAGCAACAGAAATAGCGACGCACCTAGAGAAGTCATAATGAACGACATTATGTAGCAGCTACTCGAAGCGTAAAGAATGGCTAAAGAAGAGAAGGACAGATATAGGGAAGAGATTAGACAACTATAGACAATAGTGACAACTCTAGTCTTAGACATTAAGAGTCTATAAGAAGTAGCCCTAAATTAGGGTTCCATTTAGTTATCGTCTATACAGATAGGAACGACAGACTCCTTCGTAAGCGTCGTAGTCCGGGGGGTATAGCTACTAACCTAGGAGACAAGTATAACGCTAGCATAAGGAGCAGACGTAATACTAACTAGATTAACTAGGTTATTAGTATCGTTCGATTTGTTAGATTAGTTAAGTCTACTATAGTCGCCTCCCATATCTATAGGAACCTCGATTAGGAGTGTAATAAAAAAGACAAAGAAATCCCTAGAGGCAGATATAGTGCTTAACATAAAGAATCTCGATATAGAAGGACGAACTAGAACGAGTCTAATAATAAGAACTAAGAATCGGATCCTAGCTATAATTAGATCTAATAAAGGACTAGATAAAGTCGTTCTTAAC